>NC_086332.1:10429994-10551536 GCF_032445375.1 Bacillus rossius redtenbacheri | reverse complement strand
TTAAAACCTATCTCTTGAGCCAAGCAGACAAGATTCTGTGTTTGTTTTAATAGTATAACGACACTTGTATAACGTGTAGTTAGTATCCTCAACTTATTGCACACTAACTATACAATAATATTTAGGCCTAGTACATTACTAATGGGTATAAAAAATACTTTCGAGCATAAATTATTTACGTACTTCCAGTCCTCTCAAAACTAAATACCATTAATTTTATTACAATTTACATTATTTTTATGTAAACAAGATTGAATTTACCAGCGAAGGGAAAATGTAATGTTTCAGTGCTGAAAACATGCTGGCTCCTAGTATATAGGCGTAGACACTGATATATTGTGGCGATGGAGATTTTCTGCATTAAAAATAATGCATTTGCCTCCATAGACTTTTAAGGAAAAAGCTTGGGCAGGAAATTGATCAGTTGTGCTCCAATATTCGGGACCTTTAAGCGATGGAAAAATCGCCTTCCAAGAATGTATATAATGTATAGTATAATTCTCTGGGAAAATAATTAATTTGATCCTTCAGTAATGAACATTATTTCATAGACGTTCACATTAATATTTTGCAAAGCAGGTTGCAGAGGGTACCTGAAATTTTCAGTTGCAACCACACTACTGTCGTGTTCACAAATTATAATCGTGTTTGCATTAAAATGTATGATTCTTAAGTCTTTTAGAGTGGCTCACATTAAATTTTATATATAGAGCTCCTGGATATATGGCAGTTTGAAAATGTTCCTAATTTTCCTTACACATTCGTTGTGGTAGTTCAAATTATTCTCAACCTTGAATTTTTTTTTTCTGCTATTCAATCGTTAGTTTTATTTTCAGTAGCTGCATACTTATCTCAGTACTTACCAATGTGAAAACCAAAACGTCAAGTGAAAGTAAAAAGAAAAATTCAGAAGCAATGGAGCGACAATACAAAAAAAAAGTGTATTCTTCGCTAACAGGCCTAAAATGTATTCATTGAATTTTAATTAAAGCAGGGGAGAAGAAGCACGTCATTGCCATTTTGTTGCAGAACAGAGAAGTTTCTGATGCAGAGGAAAGAACCTTTCAGGATTTCTTCTTGTTCCAGCAGCTCGCGCTCATCTCAAGTTTCTACAGCTTCATCACTAATCCATTAGAATGGACCGCCTAATCGAAAACCTGGTGGCGTTAATTACATTCCTGGGGAAGAAGATTACTTCGCGAGCTTCTTCCTGGGAATTCTTCATTCTGTACCGCACTATCTCCCCATTTCCATCTGTAGTTTTGAATTAGTGGTAGCCTGGTTACTAGAATTCAAAGACATCTCGCATAATTAGAAGTGTCTAATTTTTCACTTATTTGTCTTATGTCTGTACAGTTGCTCAATTTGATTAAATATATTTATTTATTATTTAATGTAAATGAACTCTGCAGTCTCACATCACGTTTTCAATTTGAAGGATATGTTTAGTTGGTAGTTGGTAATACCAGGGGAAATACATCGATGGAAACAATAGTTTGAGTTACGAACATCTTTTCGCGCCGATTTCGACCATTTATGTTACTGATCTACAACGGCACGAGGAGAAGGGGGGGGGGGACAGGTTTCTGAAAACGGCGCACTGCGCTGCAGAAAAACAGTTTACAGCTTCGATAGAAAATTCCATCAAAAAGGGATGTAGCTGGGTTGAGGGTTTTCGTCGCTTCCCGCGCCGATAAACTCGATACCAGACGACCCACCGGGGGGGGGGGGGGGGAGAGAGAGAGAGAGAGAGAGAGAGAGGAGAGAGAGAGAGAGGAGGGAGACAGCTCCCGCCCGGATGTGAGAACCCGAGGAGCTGAGGCGCTAACACGGGGCAAAGTGTGCGCGCCTCGGCGAGAGCTCCCGCGCCTCTCGGCAGTCCATTTCCTCCAGAGACCCGCGCACTGCCGTCCCTCCCGCCGCTCCTGTCCTCCCCGGCCCGACACTGGGCCCGGGACTACCCCGGGAGACGAGGCCATCCGGGGCAAGCGGCGACCCCGGGGAGAACCTTTCAGCGGACGAACATGCGGGCTGTCTTCGCCATAAAAGGGGGCAACGACCACCCCACCCCACCACACTTTACTTCATCCTCCATCTCCTGGTACATCACGGGCAGGTCGCGGGACTCTGGTGGGCCCGGGCGCCCCCATCCAAGAGTAGCTGCGCCACTCAGCGCACATTCCGCCTCCGCCACTCTGCCACGTACCACCACCGCCACTCTGCTGGGCACTATCCACCTCCGCCACTCAGCTGGGCACTATCCACATACACCACTCTGCGCACATTCCACCTCCGTCATTCTGCGCACATTCCACCTCCGCCACTATGCGCACATCCCACCTCCGCCACTCTGCGCACATTCCACCTCCGTCACTCTGCGCACATTCCACCTCCGCCACTATGCGCACATCCCACCTCCGTCACTCTGCGCACATTCCACCTCCGCCACTCTGCGCACATTCCACCTCCGTCACTCTGCGCACATCCCACCTCTGTCACTATGCGCACATTCCACCTCCGCCACTCTGCGCACATTCCACCTCCGCCACTCTGCGCACATTCCACCTCCGCCACTATGCGCACATCCCACCTCCGCCACTCTGCGCACATTCCACCTCCGTCACTCTGCGCACATTCCACCTCCGCCACTCTGCGCACATCCCACCTCCGTCACTCTGCGCACATCCCACCTCCGTCACTCTGCGCACATTACACCTCCGCCACTCTGCGCACATCCCACCTCCGCCACTCTGCGCACATTCCATCCGTCACTCTGCGCACATCCCACCTCCGCCACTATGCGCACATCCCACCTCCGTCACTCTGCGCACATTCCACCTCCGCCACTCTGCGCTCATTCCTCCTCCGTCACTCTGCGTACATTCCACCTCCGCCACTCTGCGCACATTCCACCTCCGCCACTCTGCGCACATCCCACCTCCGCCACTCTGCACACATTCCATCAAAAATTCTAGCATATTTAGTTGGTCTTGGGAGTAAATTTTCTTTGAAAGTTTGTCATCACCTCTTCAGACTAATTCAGTTGCAATACCTATGCCTACTTCGATAGAAACTGAAAGCTGCCACCCTTGAATAAAACGGGTTTTAGGCCATAACTTTTTCCTTTAGTTTAATTTCAAAATTTTTCTTTCTTAATAAGCATAGCCTAGTACCTAAATAGTTTAATATAATTTATGAAGGCATTGTGTCTGATGCTACAAATAGATTTATCTGAGAAGTAACTTCTATTTAGTACTGAATTTAGTTTTAAGGAAAGCTGCAACTGAAATAAAACAGCTGATAGTTTTTTTGTCTTGAATTACGTAAATCGCTTAATGCAAAATCGCTGCCTTAACGAAGGCAAATTTTTTAATATAAAATGGTACGAAGTTATGACACCAAAACTAATTAAATAAAATGGCGTCCATTAGTTACCATCTCGTCTCCTTAATAAGTCATTTATGTGGACTCTCTTCTGCTCAAAGCTCTAAGCAAAGTGAGGAATAAAACCCAACTATTACATATCCACGGAATGCTAACATTGAATTACATAATGCACTACTCCAACAAGGTAAACATATCTGGGAATAAACAAATAAAGTATTGATCAACGATGCGACAGTTATCACAATCCTGTCGGTTAGTGAAGCGAGGCTGTTTTCCCTGCACCAGCCCCTCAATGTAAGCGAAGCTTTGACCAACATCACTGGGAATTGCCCCTGCGAATATTCTTGATGCCAGCCGCATAGCTCATGCGCTTACAGAGTTGCAGGTGCACCTGGGGGAAAGAGAAAGCCTGGTAACTTTCGATTTCTTTATTACCTCCTGAAATCTTGTGTCTTTAGCTCGATGATAGGGCAGCCACGTGATCTTGAATTGCTCGCGTGCACTTAATATGCCGCGTGATACGCCTTTATACGTATAATGAAGTCTTTCAGTTGCAGCCTTTGCTTGAACGCAGGCTCTGCTAGCCGTGATGTGAAGGTTATGTACGGAAGTGGGGAAGCTTTTCAAACATATGAGAATATTTGTCTGTCGTCACATAAGGCTAAAAATAGTTTTTTAATGATCCTGGGTATGATCAAGAAACGTGTAATAATTTAACGACTATGAGGAGAATCGTGTCACTTTAAGAGTTGATGTACTGTAAAAAAAATTCAAGTTAATGTTTTCAGATCTAATAGACCTACCTACAGCAATATATATATTTTTTGCAGATTTATTTTATTTTGATGTTCATGTCCAATTACGATTACTATGAAACAGGCTATAATGAAACATGAATGGATTATGGCCGACCTATTGTAAATAAGAAATGCACATGCATATGCATGTATGGACGCAAACAAAAATTGAGAACGTTTTCACGTTTAACTACTTAGATAACAAAGCCTACACTTTGCCTGATGCGGATTTTGTTTTGTTGAGTTAGCCAGCAAAATTTATTGAAAATTTTGAAATAATTTTGACGCGTAACAATCCGTAAATATTTTTTTTTAATTATTGGGCATTTAGAAAAGTTTTTTTTTTATTATTGGAAGTTTTGATACATTGCAAGATAACGCAAACATGGATTGTCATAAATTTTCAGAGTTTTAAAGGACAGAAATATAGGTTTTGCTGTAATCACTTGGCAGGGTTAATTCTTTTGGCTACAAAATGTATTTCATTTAGATTTTCGTGGGAAAACAAGCTTATAGGCACATGTGTAACATATTGAGGATAAATATAAATAAACAAGTAAACCTCTGAGTGATAAAATTGCGAGTGCCATCCCGAAGAAGGTGCTGTGCGCGAAGCGATCATTCGGAAGCGCGAAACTCGTAATACGCGCTGCGACTCGTCACTAGAGTTCCACGCGTCACCCCGCCGAGACGGATCCCCCAATAAGCGAGCTGCGTATACGACCTCGTAAAAAAAAGCAGGGTCGCTGGGCATCGGAAATTGGAGGCCGACTTCCGATATTCGCCGCCAGGGGCCAGCGGCTGCTGTAAAAGTTTCAACGAGTTTTTTTTTTCCGGCAGCACACACGACGGTAACAAACATGCCGTGCGCGGGGAAACGCGCTTAGAGCTTCACGGTGACTCCAAAAACGAAGGTTTCGGAGCCAACCTTCGATGCGAGTTTCATCAAAGTGAAACGCACGAAATCGCCGCCACAAACATAAAATAATAAAAACCTAACCTCATCAATATTTAAAATTCAACCTTCGAGTTCTAAAGTTAGGAACTGGCTGATTGTAACAATTTTGAAAAACAGACAGAGCCAACGTTAAAAATCAACTTTAATGTTCAGACTACACTTACATCCAATACGCATATTCCGGTATTACTGGAAAAATAGTAACATACAGAAACACCTGTAAGCATTTTTCTGTCGTCAATGAGAAAAAATTTTACCTGTAACGTATGTTTCATGTCTGAAACATTCATAGAAAATATGGACACAGAAACTGTTCTTTTGTCTTTGGTTATCATAAAATACCAAGTTCTGAAACTGGACTTCACCAAATAGTTATAATACCCCACTATATATCCGTATCATCGTTTGAGCAACTGGATAATCTTGTAGTTACTAGTGTATATAAATGAAAAAAAAAAAACATAAATCATGTAACTGAAAGTTTCGACTGCTAACGTATGGAAACGTTTATTGAAATCATAGTAGTTTGTTTTTTTTTCGGAATGAACAATAATTTTTTCTCTGTTAAATAATTGTAAAATTTATTTGCATCATTCTTAAAAAATTTCACTTTTCATTACGTACTTTTTTTGTAAATATGTTTAAAATATCTGGAAATTCTCTTTTAGCTCCAAGTGAGCAAATATGAACGGCACTCAGTTATGGGGCAGAAAGATCAGGTCTACCTACACACTACTCGTTGATGGAAAAGAAACTCTTGTGCGATTGAAGGTGATTCCACAAGCTCAGCAGGTTTCGGTAGTACGCAGTCACCTTCTTGCTCAATTGAAATTCCGTGGTAGGTTATTTTTTTTTATTATTGAAATTTTTGTTCAGATGGTCTTACTTCGTTTGCTATTACGTTTGGAAAAATAATTAGACAGTTGAAAACTGAGCATATCAACTCTTTCCATGATTTCAACCAAAATAAGCTCAACGACTTATCTAGCCAAATACAGAATTAGTCAGAATTCCCAACAGACTTCTGCTGTATGTTTATCAGAAATAAATAAAAATTATGAATTATGGTCACAAGTTCTTCCTTAGTTGGAGCTGAACAAATTTTTGACGTGACAACGTCTAGTAAATCGATGAACGCCGGCTGCACGCACATTGTCCAGCTACGCACATTGTCCCGTTTCGCTGCGTCCCGTTACGCTCATTGTACGCTTGCGCCGCATCTATCGCTCTTCCACTCGATTGGAACAACCATCGATTTGACTTTTTCGAGGCACATTAAACTTGAAACACTCCCATTCGTTTCCTACTTTTCCTATCATCGTCCTATACTTAACAGAATAACACAGATTGGAAGAAGTTAAATAGCAAACATGTATAAAAGTTATAGTTAAAATAATCTCTTCGTTAAAGTAATAAACATATTTGAATCAATGAGTGCAAAAAAAGAGTAAATTTATCAATTAAATTGTAGATTTCATTTCACTCCTTCTTTGTATCCATACAAAATAGTGACAATTCAATAAAAATGATTCAATTTTATTCATAAAAGTATGCAATAATTTCATCGATGTTTTGTTATGACGTTGTCACTTTAAACTATCGTCCGTAAACCGACTTTACAGCCAACCAATTTTTTATTGAAAAAGAAACATAGTACAGAAAGTATTCAAGACGAAACACTGAGCGTCTGAAATATGTTTTATCAATCAGTAGCGCGAGAGCAGAGTTGTGATGTTCTGAGTCTTTCGCGCGAAGCGAACGTGTCCCACATTCAGCTTAGAGAAGAATTCCTTGCTGATTTCATTCTTGCCACAGCTTAGTGCAATAAAGCCTAGATTATTATTGCTCGTCCGGGGAGGGAAAGGGAAGGAGAGTGTAATGATGCTTGCATGGGTTTCTGTAAAAGATGGAATCGTGACGAAGAAGAGAAGGAGCCGATTACGACAGACGTTATTTGGAGTTCAAAAAAAAATGGTGATATCAACACGAGGTGTTATTGCAAAACGTACGGAGTTATGATGTCGCGCCAGGCGCCAAAACGCATCAGTGTAAAGCGCCCGCTCACAGCATTAATCGGGCGAGCAAAGCAACGCGCGCAGTTCGCACGAGTGCAGGTGAACGCATTGCTGCCTAAGGCGGTGTGTTTGAACATTTACTGAGAAGACTTGTCACTTTTCAAATAACGGCAGTTATCAGCTAGTACTTATTTTATTCCACTTCGTTACGAATCACCTTTTATAATACAACTGCATGTTAAGCCACGTCAACAAAATCAGTAAGAATTTCTACCTTCGTTATGCAAAACATATGACGAAATGGATTACTCACATTACTTGAAACGAGCTGGGCTTTAGATTAGGCCGCAAAGTCTCGTCAGGTTTAGCTTAAAGCTTGTAGCATTAATGAATCAGGATATTTATCATAACGTTTTTTTTTTTTCTCTCTTCGTCTTTGTCTCCTGCGGTGTTCAACCGCAGCTTCGTTTACATTCCCGCCGAGACTGGCGCCTGCGCAGAAATGCGAAGAAAAAAAAATCGACCCCGAGGTTCATCTGTCCCTCCACAGAGCAATCAGCAGTGACGTAACTTGAATCCGGTGAGGCAGCAATTTCTGTCACGATCCGGTTACTCTATCACAGCTTTGTTTTATTGTTTGTTTTTTATTTTTTGCGCTCACCTCTCTTCGTAAGCGACATCTCTCTCTCTCTCTCTCTCTCTCTCTCTCACGCTCTGCTTGGTGTCAACGGAAGTTCTGGGTAGGGGTCGGAAAAGAACAAATATCTCGGTGTTCAACTCCCGAAGTGTTTGTAAGAATGTGTAAATAAATAGTGTAAATGTGTTTTTAGATATAAGATCCAAACCAAGACATTGAGCCAAACAAGGCTCCAAAAGACAATATGAAAGGTTTTTAAAATTTTCCTTTTATGCATAACATGTTTATTTAAATAATTTCTTGTACATATGCTGGGATGTCTCATTGTAAATACCGAACCTGTAAAGTGCAAAGTATGTGTTAATAAAAACTTTTCAAATTGAAATTGACTCCCGCGAGACGGCAATCACGGACCCAGGGGGGGGGGGGGGGGGTCAGGGGGTCAAAGGGGAGACAGACTGCTGATAAGACGACGCTCCTTGCTGGACCCTCGCATTGGCGCGAAGACACGCCGCCGGCCGCGACCAGAGAATCAGCGAATCAGCCGCGACGCCACCTGAAGGTTTAAGGGTGCGCATTCCGTTTCAGCTGATCAATTTTATGTTCACGTTAAACACTGTTAAACATTAAAAAAAAACTTTTGGAGTGACTCAGCTGTCACAGGTGTGTAAGTATATATCATCTTTTTAGTACGTTTAGATATCATGATAACATTTTTAAAGTTTTTTTGCGACGTACCAATACGGAGAATTTAAAGAATAGAGAAGTAACATTTTAGGTTCCAAGCCAATATTACAGGCTGTTTTATGATATGCTTTGAACTTCTTTTGGAAAAATACAATTAAAGATTTATTTGATTAAATTGTTTGTTTTGTGATCCATTTAATTCGCCTTATTTCTACGCTCGAGAAAACTCGTCTAAAATGTTAATTTCACAGCTAAATGTACAAAACGTATAATGATATATACAGTTTTTATTTCATGAAGTTGCTAATTTGCTAGAGACATAAATATATGTTGCCGTTTCAGCAGCAGTTCCAAGCACAGTACAAACATAAACATGTTTAAAATGCCTTGTTTTAAAAATATTTTAATAATACCTTCCACATAGAAACACTTACGCGATCTGTTATCAACACGATTGAGTTTATAACGTTCTTTTTTTAAGCAGATACAAATACAGTTGACGTTTTTTTGAAAAAGCCACAAATAAAATAATCTAACTTCATTCATTGTTCGTACCTTTAATAAATGTCATTAATACTCCAGAGGATAATGCATGGGATAACGTTCAATTTTGTAGAGAAAATACTGATAACGGGAAGCAAACGTATAAACATCTTGAAGACTGCGAGAATTTAACCCATCTCCTTCCCAGTTCAATAGGCAATGTTGAAAGACTCGAATGAAAAGAGAAGGAAATCACGGAAACTGGAGAGATATTTACGGCTAGGACTCCAGAAGGGGAAATTAAATTGAAAAGTAATGAGAGAGCGAGATAGAATGGCAGGAATTAAAATCGTTCATTTTTTTTTCTTTTTTCTTTTTTCTTTTGTGGCGCCAAAGGCATGTAAGAGTGGCAGAAGACTGAAATATGTGAAGCAGTCGCCGCTCGTTTGCTCAATGTGTTCGCTGCAAGTTTTTCTTATTGCCTTCGTTTGGTTTCTTCTCTCGCAGTTATTTGCCGCGTTCTTCTCGGTCGAACCAGGTTGCCAAAGACCATCCAACTGGAATGCAAGTTATTTCAACTGCACTGAATACTAAAAGGATGTTTCAATCGACTCCCTCTAGACGGCATTGCTAAAGCGTTTCGTATCAATGTTTCCATTAATGATTCAATTGCTAGAATCACTCTTCACAATCTCGACATGATTAAACATTAGTACGTTTGCAGTCATGGAAATTTGTTCATGCTTAAAATATTTTTCGAAATTTTTCAATATGTAAAATAGAGCTATAGTCCACCGATTAAACACTAACTTCGAAAGCGGTTGCCCAGCAACCAGTAACATTAATTTACTGGCATGCCGATGGTCAAGTTCTGCACCAATTATGCCTTATTTTTGGGAGAATAACATTGATTCTTGGACATATTTAAAAGGCCATTTGAATGCCCTCTCACATAGATAAATAAGTATGCCAAAACCAGTTACAATAAATTCCAAGTATGTTTGTCTAATGCCAACATTTCAACGTTTTCGTGTGTTCATATTTTTTATTAGACTCAAAGTCTAAGTAAAAAGTGTTGGTTTAAGCTTTGTGAGTCAAGATTAGACCCGGATGTCATGGATAATGTTACAAAATTATTTTTCCCATCTTACTCTTTAGATGCTTAACTTTTCACTTACATTTTACTCACATCATTACATATTCTATAATTATATTTTGTTATTAATCTACAATTATATTTTTAATCATTCCATAGTTCTATCTATTTCTAAATATTCCCAGCTTGAAGAAGTTTATTTTAAGATTTTACTTGCTGCAATTGAGTGTGGCCCTTATAATTCAAGCATATTGTCACGATCCCCTAGCCGGTGCCACCGCCATTTCTGTCACGTGCACCTTCAGAGGGGGGAGAGAATCGTAGCTCTTTACATAGAAACAACTCGCTTGGCATCAACTAGTCTTAACTTCATAAAATACTTTACTGTACCTAGGATCATAGGTTCGTCATCCCGTACAGGATGTCTGGTGAGAGCTGAACTAAGGAGATTTTGCAAAATAACATAATACTTAATTAAAATTATTTTATTCTTAAAGTCAAATACTCAACATCATTTTAAAGAACATTTAAATAGCAGGATTACAATTTAAAACAATAATCTCTTTACTTCCTTAACGATTGAACGACCTTACAAGAGAGAGAATGAGAGAACTTCACTAAACACTTCCCTAGTCCTTCCGAATACCTCAAATCATAATTAATACTTAAAATTAAAACAAAGATAAGTCCATACTCACATTTTCCGAAAAGCCTTTCTTGATCGATTACTTTAAAAAAATAACGTAGGGGCCTCTCCTGCCCTTGAAATCCCGAACGAACATTACATTTTAAAAACTATGACGCGTGACCCCTGACGAGGGCCATAGCCTCCGCCCGAAAGCTTGACGACTACATTATGACCTAACTTAAATTAAACGACTCGTGGCCTCTGGCGTCGACCATAGCTTCCGCCCGAAAGCTTGAATTCCTACATCACGAACGAACTAACAACTCGTGACCACAGGTGAGACGCATAGCCTCCGCCTGAGTGAGCCCCGAGTCACCACTCACTTGCGCTTAAATTCGCGCGCCCTGCCGCGCCTACCATAACAAAAGCTCGTTATTGAAGTCAAATTTACTAAACAACTAACTAGAACATCTGGGAAGACTACCCCCCCTCTACCCCGATGTGCAGGCCACACCGCGCGGCTTGTTACGACAGCGCGCCCCAGTAACTGCGGCCCGTGGCTGCGCCAGCGCGCGGCCAAACAAACAAACAAAATTCTGCAAGCCCGCAGCGCGCCGCGCCGGCCCCGTGCCCCAATTACATGGTCACGCCACTTGCGCTGACGAGTGAACAGAGCAGCCAGCCCAGAGTCCCGTCAGTAAAGTCCCTAAATTTGATTTCAACAACCCTGCAAAATTTCAACCCGCGACATAACCCTCCCCTCACAGAGCTCGAGCCCCATCGAGCTACCTCAAAATTACAAATTGTCTTTTTCCATTAAACCATAACTATAAATTCCTCATTTCACAAAAATAATAATTTTCTTAGTTCCTTGCTGTCTGAACATACATCTAGATTCTGCATAAGATTTATTTTAAAACAACAAGTATTCATAAAATTAAATGTAAAACTTTTATCTGGTTTGTTCTCACAGGAACCTTCAGAGGCTCGAGTTCTCAATTCTAAAAAAATTGTTCTGTTAGTGAAGCTCTCTTTACAAATTAAATTACTGTTCTTAGTTTCTCAGTATTCGTTAAACAATGTGCAAATTCTTGATAATTATTATTATTATTTTTTTTTCGGTTTCCGTTTATTACCATACTTCTTTCGTTCTTCAAAAAAAATTAAGTGTCCTTACAGTGTTTCAATTAATTAAACTCTTATCTCGTGAAGGTTGGTGCAACTCCTCGAAGTCAGTGTTGTCGAGAAGAGTAGCTCCCTGGGCTGGCCATCAGCAAACACCACTCAACTCCAACAGCTACTGGACTGGCTTCCAGGGCAGCTCACAACTTCTCCCCACATCTGCTTCGGAGTTGTGCCATCCTCATCACGAACAGATTACAATTCTGAAACATCATCAACAGGCATTACCATCACGCCTGACAAATACAAAACTAACTACTAAACTGCAATCGATGGGCAAGGATGCAAACACACAAAAAAATAAAATTAATTAATTCAACTGCTAACATAAATTATCCCACCCTTAGCATAATCTAATCAGGCAAATAATTTGATAGGAAAAACTTAAGGAAGGGAAACATGACCTCCAATGATTTTCCCTACCTCTTGAGTCTTGATCTTCTCTATACAGCAAATAGTCCCCACGAAGTAACTGGGTTGAAGGTCAGTTCACATGACCCACCCATAACCTCTTCTACTCTTCTTTTCTTCTGGGGGCAACCACAATGCCCACCAATCTCTCTCCATGGTGCCGAACCAGCTATCCCATGAGAGTAAACAACGTAGTCAATAGGAGCGCAGAGGGGAAACACCAATCTCTGGCTTGTCGAGTCATAAAACTGCTTTATCTTCTTCTTCTTCTGAGTAAAAATATCTGACTAACCTTGCTTCTATTCTTCCAAACAGTAAAAGTTCATCAGGTATCTTCATGAAAGAAACATTCTAACTAATAATTCTTCATTTTTCTTCTTCTTTATTTCTGTTAGTTGTAATAGAAGGCCATGTTAGGGAGGTTATAGGGAAAAAGAGTGGCCAATTCCCACCCCATCACCCACCTAGATCATGACTAATTAACTTTTAAACTTTCTATTTGAAACAAATAAAAAAAAACATTTTTTTTTTATTCAAACTTTTAAACTATAATTACTTTTACTTCATAACCTCAAAAGCTAATCAATAATTCTAAATGAAATTGTGATTTACTGCATCCTTGTTCCATCCGATCTGTTTGTTTATAACCTTTCTTGTAAAGTATAAAATTTTCAAACATTACTAATTCAAAAAAAAATTAAATTCTGGTGTCCTTTGAGTTACAATTAACTTTACTATTTCTTAGCTTGAAATAATTTAAGTTTTCAGAACTATTTCATTGTCTAATTCACAACACTTAAAAATCAACTCAAAACAACAAATCATCAAAATCAATAAGATCATCTGACCTACCTATCAGTACTGTGAACTTGAACTGTTCGTACACATTTATAATAAGCTATTGTATTTAAATTCCAACCTAAATAAGGTTTTAAAAAAAACTACTAATCCCTCTGTAAATTAAGAAAATTAACTTTAAAAATTAAACTTAAGGTATTAGTTCTTTTTGACAGCTACCACAACTCACTAGTTCCATTACATTACTATAACCTAAAAAGTTCTGTAAATAATGTTTATAACAAAAAAAAACTCCAGTTACTGTCTTCCATAAAAAAAAATAAAACTTTACATGACCTTATTAATCTCCACTTGTAAGTCCATGGCTGCCAGCTTTCTCTTCTCTTGAATCTTCAGTCTTGGCTCTTGTTTCAGTGATCTTGTATCTTGTCTCTCGAACTCTTGTCATCTTGTAAACTGGACTGCTGCTCAGCTCATCTTAAGGAATCTGTAACAGTTTCAAAAATACATGTTAATTTAAATTACATAATTCCTGTTCTTTGGTCCTAAAAAAAAATTGTATTATTAGTACACATTACCCTGAAACAACATTATTATTCATTGTTTATTACTTAAAAAAATGCTTTACCATAAAATCCTTTTTTGTTCTTTTCATTAGGCCTATTTATTTTCCTTCTTCTTAATTAAATTCTGCTTCAAATGTTAATCCTAACTTAAGACCTACCATCTATTTATTATTCATTACCTACATTATTTATGTTACCCTAAAATTCCCATAAGTTTCTAATACTTCCTATCAAAGACATTCTCTCTAAAAAAAAATTTACTTGTGACTCTTAACTTAACAAACTTAAAAAAAACTTTTACACTAGACTTAACTTATTATTCATTCTTAGTTACTAAATTTCTATATGTAAACTTTAGTACTTACAAACAAAAACTGCCTATTTCTCTCTACCTCTTAATCTCTTTCAATTATTACAATAATAATGTTACCTTGCATCTTTAAACTTTCTTCTTTTCAATTAAATTAGACATCTCATAACAATAAAAATTCTGCCTATACTCTTCTTATGGGTGTACAAACCAACAACAAAATTTCAAATTCTCAAGTTTCCTTATATTTAAATTATGCAATGCACATAACCTCTGTGGTGCCTGTACCCTTTTAGGCCTACCACCTTCTTCTCATCATGACAACTACTATTCCTCGGGGTCTGTATTCACTGTTCCAAATCAAATATCTCAAATAAATTAAAAACAAATTTATTATTTTAAGAAAACAAAAATTTACATTGAATTTACTATGGAGCCTGGAAATCTTAATGTCTCACAGCAGCTAACATGACTAAATCCCATGGAACCCCAGGTTTACCTAACCTGTGCCCAAAAATTTAAGCATACCAGGCTTTCCCTGCACTGGTTTTACAGCATCACACACTATTTAGGGCCCCTGATCTGCCATCAGTCCCAAGGAGTTTTCCCACAACCCCTCTCTACACAAGCGCCTACCGCATTCCTCTCAATTGGCTATCGGTTTTACGGCATTCTTTTGGGATCCGACCATCAAGTTAGGGCTAATCGAACACTAAACCTCCATACTTCCAAACTAATGTAAATCAATTAAATTTTCTCTGTAATTTCTTAAAATCCAAATAAAAATTATTCAAACATGCCCAAGAAACTTTCAAAAAAAAAATTCATAATCTTATCTTCAAACCCTTAAAATAAAAATAAATAGATTACTCTGTTTTCTCCTTAATAACTGTAAACTGTCAACAAATATTATGTCGTAAATTTTAACTATGCTTACTGACTCTTAATCATAAAATCTCATTCGTCCTAATTAATAAACAACCAATTTCCTTGAAATCTCACTGTATCTCTCATACTCAAACTCCACTGGCTGAATATCTCAATAAATTCAAAAACAATTATCTACACTCTTAAAGAAATTCCTCCCCAATTATTCAAACTTCTTCACATTATTTTATTTCATTACTTAAAACACCTTACTCAAAAAAATTAATTAATTATCTAGCTATCTTCCATTATTATTTATTTACCGAACAAAACTTTCTCCTAAATTAATTTAGTAAAATTCAATTTCACATTAGGCAAGTACACTAACTCTCTACAGCAATGTTTCTCATTTCCCTCCTTCCTAACTGAATCCAATCTTACTTAACCTCCAGGGAATTTACCTCACAAAATAACCAAAAATTTCACTGTAGTGCCTATCTGCTATAGGCCCACTACACAGGGGGCTCTAACCCCACCAACAAACTTCATTGAAATGGTACCCTATCCCATACAGGATAGCCACTTCGGTACTACCATGGGGAACTCCTGCCCCAAACTACTAACAACACTCAGGATTCTCCTAACCCTTAATTCACGTAGATAGCCCATCTCCTATGGGTCTGTTCTACAATCCCTACTTCCCAGGGACACAACACCTCACCTTAGGGTCCCTCGCCCTAAAGAAAACATTAATTTTGTCTCTCTGTTCCCTTGGAGTAAATTCCCTCTACACACAAAAACTATCCTTCCCACTTTTCTCAATGCTTATCGATTTTATAATGTACCTCCTTAATAATGTTTACAAATCCCAAAAAAATATTTTTAAAACCGAGGTAGAATTTAACTAACAAAAACATAAACAACTTACAACGAAACACTTCTAGCCTATACATCATACACTTCTTAAATTAAATTACTTACATACTGAAAGTTCCTCTTCTCCTAAAACACACTTAAATTTAAATTTATTTAACCAATAGTCTATTTTCTTATCGCTAAGTTACCGTACAGCTGATCAAAACAAGGTCACGGCCTGTCCACGTCTCCGTATGAGCCCGTGACGTCACCGAATTCCATCAGGTGCGCCAACCCTCGCTTGCGGTTCCTCCGTTCTCCGCTAGGTCTCAGCACCTCCCCGTCACGTGTTCACTCTGCCACGTCCACTGACGTGTCGTTCTGAAACAACTCTCAACATTTTTCTAATTAAAACAAAACATCACTATAAATTCTATAACTCTCTTTTAAATAAACTCTTGTTTTCTCTTTAATTCCTTTCTAACGTTTATCCTTCCCTCGACTGATTTAATTCGTACGTCTCGTCTCCTACGCGCACGACAACAAAACAAACTTCACTTGAAAATAATTCCTATTTACGACAAAAAATTTTTATTTTAAATTATAATTCTCTTAACCTACAATCTTAAATTAACTTTAATAAAACTAAACCACTTGCATTATCTTTATTAAGTATTTAAATTATAACGTATTCTCCTCACGTAAAAATCCCCGATAAACTCAACGACTTAAAACAACTTATCACTATAAACTTTATCCTTACAAGTATACTCAAATAATCATCTGTTACGTCAAAAAAAAAATCTCAAAGACTTCCTCCACTATAGACTAAAATTCCGTAATCCTCTCCTCAAGTAAACTCTTAATAACCTGCTATCAGAAGCTGAAACTAACTTAATAATAAACATAAAAATCTACCTCTCTCTCTCTCCAGAAATAGAACCTACCCGGCGCCTCCACCATTTCTGTCACGATCCCCTAGCCGGTGCCACCGCCATTTCTGTCACGTGCACCTTCAGAGGGGGGAGAGAATCGTAGCTCTTTACATAGAAACAACTCGCTTGGCATCAACTAGTCTTAACTTCATAAAATACTTTACTGTACCTAGGATCATAGGTTCGTCATCCCGTACAGGATGTCTGGTGAGAGCTGAACTAAGGAGATTTTGCAAAATAACATAATACTTAATTAAAATTATTTTATTCTTAAAGTCAAATACTCAACATCATTTTAAAGAACATTTAAATAGCAGGATTACAATTTAAAACAATAATCTCTTTACTTCCTTAACGATTGAACGACCTTACAAGAGAGAGAATGAGAGAACTTCACTAAACACTTCCCTAGTCCTTCCGAATACCTCAAATCATAATTAATACTTAAAATTAAAACAAAGATAAGTCCATACTCACATTTTCCGAAAAGCCTTTCTTGATCGATTACTTTAAAAAAATAACGTAGGGGCCTCTCCTGCCCTTGAAATCCCGAACGAACATTACATTTTAAAAACTATGACGCGTGACCCCTGACGAGGGCCATAGCCTCCGCCCGAAAGCTTGACGACTACATTATGACCTAACTTAAATTAAACGACTCGTGGCCTCTGGCGTCGACCATAGCTTCCGCCCGAAAGCTTGAATTCCTACATCACGAACGAACTAACAACTCGTGACCACAGGTGAGACGCATAGCCTCCGCCTGAGTGAGCCCCGAGTCACCACTCACTTGCGCTTAAATTCGCGCGCCCTGCCGCGCCTACCATAACAAAAGCTCGTTATTGAAGTCAAATTTACTAAACAACTAACTAGAACATCTGGGAAGACTACCCCCCCTCTACCCCGATGTGCAGGCCACACCGCGCGGCTTGTTACGACAGCGCGCCCCAGTAACTGCGGCCCGTGGCTGCGCCAGCGCGCGGCCAAACAAACAAACAAAATTCTGCAAGCCCGCAGCGCGCCGCGCCGGCCCCGTGCCCCAATTACATGGTCACGCCACTTGCGCTGACGAGTGAACAGAGCAGCCAGCCCAGAGTCCCGTCAGTAAAGTCCCTAAATTTGATTTCAACAACCCTGCAAAATTTCAACCCGCGACAATATCTGAGCCCTATTAAAATATTTTAAAAATTTCAAATACTATTGAAATTAGTGATCAGCTCGTTAAAATCTAAGATATTTATTAATGGTCTGCAGTGACGCGAGCAAATTATTTCTGAGCTAATCACGCCCATTTCTTTGTAACTGGAGGTACAGAGTCTTTCATTGTTTTCATTATATTTGTGAGTATAAGTATATATTACTATATTTTCTCAACTTAGTAATTAAAGATGTATCAAACAATGTGTTACATTTAAATTATTAACCATACAACCTTTTTACAAAAACGACTTCGGTACCAAAGTGACAGTGTATGTAACCTATTAAAATGAGTAACTATTTATACTAATGGGAATTGGTAATCATGACAAGTACTATCTTTGAAAGATTTGTGCAATGGGAGTGCATGACTTGATATAAGCTTTTGGACATACGCCATTGCTAAGCACATGTATGTCTGTAGAAGAATACTACAAAAAAACACAAATGACATAAACAAATTAAGCAAAAAATTGCTGTTGTCAGGATATAAACACCACACAATACTTCACAACAGGAACATGGTCAACAAACAAAGAAAACAAAGATCTACAGACATACATGTGCTTAGCAATGGCGTATGTCCAAAAGATTATATCAAGTCATAACACATCCATTTAAGATATAACTTCAGACGCATTTCCCCCCCCCCCCCCCTGGAAGATATTTTTTTATCTAAACCAGATGTTGCTTTAATTTTCTTAAGGATTATTCAAATAAGAAGTTCATAAATAATTCAATCGCTCTGGAGTTAATGGATATTACAAAATAAATGTTTAGCTGCAACGAGCACGTCTGAAACCAAACATTTCGAAGATAGAGCGCAAAAGCACTTCAGAGTGAAAATGATTGCTCGTTCACTCGCAGAACACACGAAGGAAACGATAAAAGCAACAGAGAGAAATCGCGGAATAAAAGCGCTCAAATCGAATGCAAACAAAAGCATCAGCACCGGCTGAGCACGGCTGAGCAGCTTCCCGCTGCTCTTTTGTTTTAGCGCCTGAGCGCCTCGTTTGCAGGTCAATATTTGCGCGCCGCGACCCCTGGAGGCCTGTCTCGCGCCATTGTTCGACCTCCCGCGCGCTGGGCCGGGGGAATTTCTCCCCGCGATCGAAGGAGTTGGTAAACACTGCGCGAGGGAAAAAATGGCGATTGGAACGCGCGCAAGAGGAGAAAATGTGAAATGGACCGCGTTGAACCTACGACTATCTCGGCTGAATTAATACATTTGTCCCATTGTTTACATTTCACAGTCATTCTTTCCCGACCACCGGTAGGTGGTTTATACAGTATGTCCATAAAAGACTGTACCGGTTTCAATTGTATATTATAACAGTTTAATTTGGACTATTAAAAAACCATCATACATCAAATTGAAGGTAATCTAACCAAGTTTTTCTTACAAATGTTCAATATGTACACCTTTAATTATACGGCACACATCCAACATCAAAGTCCAATTCTTCCCACACTTCCGGAGTAATGGAAGGAATAGCCTCTTCAATTCTGTGTCTCAACTCTGGCAAAACATTATGTAGCAGTGGAACGTAAACACGAGTTTTTATAAAGCCCCAAAGGAAAAACTCGCATGGGGTTAAGTCATGCAAAAGTGGAGGCATGCGAAAAAGAGCTTTGTTACCTCGACTATTACGACCAATTCAACTGTCCAGGACTTCGACGTTCAATCATTCTCGTACAAAGAGATTCCAGTGGGAAACGCACATTGTATTGAAATTACAGATTCACTCTTAGCAAATTGCAGAACACAAAACATCCCTTACGCTCAGGAGTCACCATTTTGCGTGGCGCTGCCAGCTAGAAAACAAAAAAGAAATACTCGCGAATGCGCTTATCTAAAACTGTTTGACTTACCCTATAATTGTGACCTTCAATAAAACTCTACAACGCTTAGAGTTGATGCAATTAAAATTTATAACTGGGACATTCTTTTATGGACATGCTGTATTTTGAACTACGTATATCCAAACCTATACCTTAGACGATATTCGGGAAATTTTTGGGGGTCCTCTGTGGCTGTGATCGCTAAATTGTCACGCTCATTTGGCGAGGGTCGCGAGTTCGATTCCGCGACCCGGAATCACTCAAATCTATGGGCATTGAATTGGTACCCACTACCATCTTGGAGGATCAATCACCTCAAGCTACTGTGCACAATCGGTGACATGTGTCACTGGTATACCTAAGAAGCTTTATGATGATGCCATTTTATATTTGAAATTAGAGTATGGCATTGCCTCTGACATGCTATCACAAGATATTAGATGTTTACGTAAGCCGTCGTCCTAGATCGCATTCACGCCAGAGACTGATGAGAATATGTTACAACATTTTTTCAAAGTTTTTTTCAAGTTTCTGGGTTGTACTCTTGCAGGAAGAAAGGATTAATAAATCACAAATAGATGTAGGAAAACCAGCAATTCTTTCCCAGTATGCGAATGAATCTCTTAGTTTAATACAGTTCTTCAACCACCTCGGACATTAAAGTCAACAAGATACAAAAAAATAGGCTTATTATTCGGTGTTTTGATGTAATTATTTCATTAGTAATAGCTAGAACATATTTCCGTGCATGAAGCACGCTTTCAGTGTGATGAAGTTGTGCTGATACGTCTCAGTGTAGAGTGGTGTAAATTGACGAGGATTGCGAACTAAGAAGGAAGCAAGAAGAAGCAAGAAGATGCGAGGTTTTATGCCTGCGAGTAGCGCGAAGAACTGTAGGGTAGCGTGGATGGGGGTAGGGGGAAGGGGGTAAGTGCATGAATCTTGTATATTCGGGCACGACGAAGCGTAGCATCGCCACTGCTCCCTTCCCACTGCGGAGAGAAAGGAAGAGGAAGAGAGAGAGAATTCTCAGCTCTGTGCTAACTTCCTCTGAAGTATCAGGGAGGTAGTTCGCACAGCCTGCGTGGAGATCCTCTGCTGCACCAAAGTTCCCCACTTGCCGACATCCCTCTCCAGCAGACACTTCCAGGGACTCTGCAGCTTCTGGTGTTCCAAGTTTGGTTTCTTGCTCTATGTGTGTATGTGTATGTAGCTAGAAAATATAAACATGGACTCAGTGGCGACCCGGGTCCAGTCACAAAAGGACTGAATTTACGTTCTGTTCGTGCCAATGTTGTCGGTTTTTTGAAGTTATACTTCTAATGCGACTTCCAACAAGGTTGCGTTAAACGTTTAATGCTCCTGGGGAGGGGAAATAGAAAGAGACAGATTATCTTGTAGCTTTATAGAAAATAATCATATTATAGATTATGTATGTTTACTTAAAGACTACTCTGGATATAATCCTTTTTATAAGGTTTGCAAGAGTAGTTTATTTATATTTATTGCACACATGATTATATTTTTAACACATATATATATTATATAATATAATACAGTTTATATTATATAATAATTCATATCCTTTTAGCTTGCTTATACAGGTTTCCAGGGCGTTATTCTGTCATAATTCTTATTCTTATTTTCAAAGAGAGATCTGGTGTATATTTTTAATTCTCTTATTCTTAATTAATTATTTTCAGTTCATTTATCTAATTTGATATAATATTCCGGCTGTTCGATTACACTATACACAAGAAGAACAGCCAAAGAAACTTGTGTAGGAGATTCAAAGAGTTATTTTATTTTTCTGTAGTAAGTTATTCCGTATCGGAAAGCAGATCTTCCATCAGAGATTGTTCGTGCATCCAACTATCGAAACGCTCCAGTCTCTTGGATACTTCAAAGGTGTAATTTCTCCATATGTCATAAGTCTTCTTATCTCTCACAATTTGATTAATATCCTTAATATCAACATCCTCCATAGCCATCTTCCTTGTGTACTTGTTTCGTATGTCTTCTATTTTAACGCAATCATTTAGAGCATGCTCTACTGTGTCTTCTTCCATGCACACAGGGCACATAGGGCTTTCCACTAAGTTAAAAGAGTTTAATTTGTGTTTAAAATTCCCGTGACCTGTTAGGAATTGTGAAGTGTAGTGGTCAGTACTTATCCATGAAAATTTCATCCGTTCTTCTATTGAAGGGAATATATTGTGTGTATGCCTTCCCTTGTCAGAGTTTCGCCACCTTTCTTGCCAGATTTCAATATTTTCTATGTGAATTCTGCGATATTTTGAAGCAGTGTATTCCTTGTTCATCTTTAATATCACAACTTTTGCTCTTTCTTGTATTAGTAGGTCTATAGGTAAGGCTCCAGCGATAACCTGCAGTGCTTCTAAAGACGTAGTTCTGTAGCTTTTTGTTACAGCAATTAGAGCTGTTCGTTGGGATGAGTTTAACCTTCTTCTTACATGTGAATTGCGTAGTAGTTCATACCAGACTGAGCAAGCATAGGTAAGTATGCCCAGGTATACTCCATTGTACAGTGTTGTCATAGTATTAGTGCTCAATCCTACATTTGTAGGTTTATGACTCCTTATTTTTTGCATTAACAGTAGGGCCTTTTGTGATGCTTCTTGTATGTGTTCTTGGTATCCTGTTCTCGTTGTGATTTGTACCCCTAGATACTTAACTTTTTGTTTTATCTTCACTATTCGTTCTTGAAATCTTATTAAAGGTGGTCTGTCTTTATGTAATTTTCCCTTTAGTAATACGCCTTCAGTTTTTTCAGATGATATAAGAAGTCGGACACTGCTTGCCCAGGTGTTGATAGAGCGTAGAATAATTTCTGCTGTCTGCTCTAATAGAAAGAGACAGAGCGAGAGTGAATGATTTTTGCTATTGTAAGGAACTAAGTAGAGAGTAAGAAAAAAATAATGATCCTGACAGTTTGTAGTGTCGCCATATTTGTTTCAATTTTCAATACCCTTTTTGTATATTACAATTTAAATTGCAGAAAAAAATCATGTTTCATAGACACATAAATAGTGAGTGTGTGTCATTTCTCTATGTCCACGAGGTCTCGCCGCGTCAATTTTCTACTTGGGGCGAACCCGTCCGCTTAATTAAATAAACAGCTTTTATCGTTGAATGATTTCATGATTTATTTTTTTAGTTTGATTTGATTCAATATGATTTCACTAAAAATCAATTTCTACCCCTTCCTATTTTCATTTCCACATTACGAAGTTTCACTTCTTCCGCGCGGAGGGACTCCACGCACTATTTTTGCATGCAATTAAAAACTATTTTTAATGATGCCAAAGAAGTATAACTTCTCACGCGCGTACCTAAGTACACGCACTACTCTTTCCTACAACAGTGAATTCTACCGCAGCTCCATCTAAGTATGTAAACCTGTATTATCTCCAAACCCAGATATGTCTGTGGTCGTTACGATTCACCCCAACTTCTCGCGATATAAATAGTACTTACAAGTGAAAATTCAGAACTTTGTCATCACGCTGACAGCAGGTCTCCGATCTTTCAAGCGAACTACTGATAAAAATTAAAAAAAAAAATTAAAATAAATAATTTATTTAGTGTTTTTAGTGTTCATTCCTCAAAGCAGGTTTATATCCTACAATAAGATGATCACAAAAAAAAAATTAACGGTTTGCGAATCACGTGCATTCTTGCATTAATGTTATCCAGATAATTCTTGGCTACAGTGTACTATGATCATAAATAAGATTAAAAGCCTGAAGGTCGGAGCTATTCATTACTACACGGTATTCACCTTTGCTACTGCTCCATATGAAAATAAAGAAAAAAGAAACATTCACAATTGCTTCTTAGACTATTCGTTGTGGGGGATTGCGTAACTTCTCATAAAGACCCAAGCCCTACTATTTCCCCAAGACAAGATCCAGAGTCTTTGGATGAATCAGCGACTTTGTAGCATTTTCCTCCGCGTACAACCTCTCTAGAAAGGATTCTGAGTTGTGGGTCGAGAAAATCCTTCAGCGCTGGCCTTCGATCCGATACGGCGCCGAGACGGGAGCAAAAACACAAACTCCACGATGCCCCGACTTTCACCTGACTGGCGGAGGAGTGCCAGGAGTTACCGATCGCCTTTGCGGTTCGACCAGCGAGAGGTTCGAACCCCCACCTCTCTCTCTCTCTCTCTCTCTCTCTCTCTCTCCTGGTCGAGAAACGCAGTCCGCATTCCCTCAGCAACATTACACACAAGCATAGTGCCTGAGCGAGTGTCGGCCTGGTGCACACGGACAAAATAAAAAATATATAACAGGAATGTTTAGCTGGATATTTCCTCGCAATTGACACACCAATAAATTTTCATCCGGCCACCTGGGTAGTAAGGTTCAATTTAGCTTCCCTTGTCCTACAAAACATGTACTCTACGCCACTTTTAAGTACAACATTCATAAATGAAAACTGTAAAAGAATGGCATTTAAAATGTAAAGATTTCAGGTAAATGGCCAGCAAGATCAAGAAGCAATACATGCTATGTCATGAGAGCCGATTTTTTTATTGTTTAAGCATTGATATTAATTTGTAGGTCCATCCAGAATCAAAGCTTTTTGTTTTGTCATGCTATGACCGGATCAGATACAACCAGTGCTTTCTTCGGTAAGGGAAAGAAGCAAGCATGGAACATCATCAAGAACGATGTTTCCATTCGGCTAGCTACCCATGCATGTGTCTGTAAAGGGATTCGTTGGCGCGGCTCGCACAGAATTTACACCACACCCCACACCCGAGATTCATCAGAACAAAAGGAGCTCGGACAAGTGGTCATTCGGACAAATGGTAGGCCCCCCTCATCGGGTTACTTGCTTACATCACACTCACGAGCCTACAATAGCTCAGACATCACGATCTGACTGGTGGGAGGGAGTATTCTTTCCTACCCCCTTCCTTCCCTAACCGAACACCAATCAATCAAAATTAGCACTACACAACAAACTACACCTTAAGGTACACTTCATGCGCGTGTGCTAATTTATCCCACGTGGCACGCTCCCCTTGTCCGTTTTACACGATTGTAGGGTGCATATTGAAAACGAAAGTGCACAGAGCGAGTTACCGAATCTTAGGTCTCGCTCACACTAAATTCCCCCGCTGGCAGTATGAATATAGTACTGAAAACGAATTTTCTGGTTCACTACGTTAAGCATGTAACTATGTTTGAATTTGCAGAGGAATTACAGACTTTTCAAGGAAGAGTACGCTCAAAATAAACTAGTGTCAAGCAACTGAATCTTTTTGGAAACCATGACAGAGTCCGACTTGGTAGTTCGGTGATCTGTCGAAAAAAAATTAAGGTTAACATGCACGTTAAAAGACCCAAGAAGTTTTTATTTTTCTCCGTAGAGTTTACTAGTTTTTGAATGTTTTGTAAATAGTGCAAAGTGATTATTGTATGTTCATCATCCAAGCAATTACACTCAGTATCCGTAAATTTACTGATATATTCGTAAACTTGGTGCTGTCTTGTAGCCTCGCACAGGGTCTTGCCTCGTAGCCTTGAACAGGGTGCGGCCTTGTAGCCTCGAACAGAGTCCTATCTCTTAGCCTTGCACAGAGTGCTGCCTTGTAGCCTCGCACAGGGTGCGGCCTTTTAGCCTTGCACAGGGTGAAGCCTCGTAGCCTCGAACAGGGTGCTGCCTCGTAGCCTTGCAAAGGGTGCTGCATCGTAGCCTTGTACAGGGTGCTGCCTCGTAGCCTTGTACAGGGTGCTGTTCGGCAGCTCGTGGAAGCACTCGTCCACATGTTTGGAACACTATCTGACGTGACTGATACCACTGACCAGTGAAACTCTGTGAATATTGTAACCCACCGTACGTTGTGTGTTTCCACATTGCAACAGAACCTCTTGTGGGCCCAAGAGGGATCGCCCAAAGGAAAAGGCACGGGGCTTAGGCTGGAACCGCAAAAACGCGACAAATGTGACACGACATCCAAATATCTTTCTATTGTGAACATTTAATTGTTTTTAAAACCGAAACAAACTACTATACTTAAACTTAAGTTCCTTGTCATCACATTCACAAATAAATTACGACAGCAATCAATGTTTTAAGGGGGTTTGAATTGACCTGTTTGAGAACACTTTTGTTTAACTCAAATTTAATATTTATTTGGGCTTTCAAAAGATTTCACAAACGAATTTACTAAATAAAACCTCAAAAATAATACGAAATAAAAAATTTATTACCAACTGCACCAGTTTAGCCATCGTTCAAAAACAAAAACAAAAAAAATGTTGATGCTCATTTCAGTAACATCGCGCCAGCGACGCGATGTAAATAGAAAAAAATCTTAACTGATCGGGAAGTCTGTCGCGTCGGCCAAACATACCGCGCTGGGCGTCACAGATGTGTCTGACGTGATTGGTTGAGAAGGCGGAGGGGGGGAAAAAAATACATTATTTAATTCGTGTCGCGTCCGTCGCGTCGTGCGTGTCGCGAAGTTGTGATTCCAGCATTGTGGCCGGGAGGTCGTGGGCGTCGGACGTCTTTTGTGCCGAAGCGTGCCCGAGGGAAATCGCGCGTGGGAATGGGCGGTCGAAGGGAAGTCGTGGCGAAAGAGGAAGACAATCACGAAACAAAATAAAAAAGAAGAAGAGAGAGAGAGAGAGAGAGGAGAGAAAAAGAGAAGATGTAACCTATGGACATGGTCGTTTACACCGCGGCGTTTTCCCATCTCCGAGGAACACGAGGAGAAATGTTGTCCGGTCTTCGCGGCACGTGACTGATATGTTTACGAGGGCGACCCCTCGCCGACAGCTTCGGTATTTTCCAAGCAGACACCGCCAGGGAGGGGGGGGGGGGGGAGGTCGGTGACCCCGACACTCGGGGTCACGAGGCTTCCAGTTCGAGTCCGTCGCGAGCAGGGTGTCCACAAGGAAAAAATATTTCGTACCAATTTAGGCGAGAAAAAAGTACTAGATTTGAAAAAAAAAAAAGGTAATAAATTATAATTTGTTATGGTTTTAACAATTTAGGAAGTTATTATGACATTGCAATGCTCGAACTTAAATATCACACCACACACATACATTCCATAGTTTTTAAAAATGATTACGCTTAATAATAAAACATATTAGAGTTACTGTAATATTGACGTTTTCGTGTGAAGTGAAGTTTTTTTTAAATTTGTTTTAGAATTTCAGCCACTTGATGATATGCTTACATAAATACATTCTTTCGGTGATCTAAAACTGTACTGTCTTGGATATTTCCCTAAAATTTAGGGATGGGCCAATCAAATCCTCAAATATCATCAAATCCTCAGTATTCGAAAAATTCGATATTAGAGGCAAAAGTTAAAAAAAAAAAATCAGAGAAATTAAGTAAATTAAAAATTCAACACTGATAACCTCTGAATTTTACTAGGTTAATATTCTTTTTACATACCTATCCTGTTACCATTCCCCAAGATAGTGTAATTTTTTAACATGTAATACATATAAAAAAATTGGCGTAATCGTAAATTATTGAGTTTCGTTGAATTCAGAATACGTGATAATTTTTGTTGTGTACGAAGTTGGGTCAGCGACCACTTAAAGCCTCAATTTATATTTTGTTGACTTATACAAAACTAAGTGTATTTGTTTGGGAGAGCGGTTGTGGGCTAGTGAAGACTCTAGGTGCGTCCCAGAGCGAAGCCTTTACGCCTAACCACGCTGGGTTTCAGCCATGCAGGATAGGTAGCATGCATCGTGTTCTTTGTTCGTGCATTGGCCAGCCACGGCAGCAATTGATGTCATAACTAACTCCCCTATCTTAAACTCTAGGTTATAACTAGAGACCGTAAAAATTCGCGAATTCATTTCACGACAGGCTAAAATACAAATAGTTATACCTCAGTGATGCCTCTGCTATTGGCTCACAACTCACCTGGATGACTCTGGGCCAATGAGAAACACCCAACCAAAGCTTTATAAGTAGGGGCAGGCATTTTTCGCAAATAAATCTGAGCGCCTATTAGACTGCAACAAAGTATACCCGTACCAGTTGTTTCTTCCTTGTGATTGGCGGCCAACTGCGAGCTAAGTCAATGCTTTATTTGACCGGGCCAATCAGGACTTGTTTGCTTCCGCACTGACTCACGGTGATTGGTGTTGTAAAAATCTACATTGACCTGAAAGAAACTCACCCAATTAAGAAACACAGATGATGCTTCAGTGTTTTAACTTGCAGCTAGTCCCGGAATCTTTTCGCGAAATTTGCATGCCCCTATTTATAATAATCACAGGCTGCTACGTTGGGACGTCTCACAAGAGAGCAGCCAATGAGTGGGTGGCATTTGACCGAGTGTACGTAGAACTATGGAGTTCATCCTAGAAGTCATTGAACCCGCGAATTTTTCCGGTACCTAGCTATAACTACGGTAGTTTAGTTGGGTCCAGGTAAAAACGTGCGTAGACACGGGGAAAAAACCCTTGGCTCATTCATGCGGGGTTAAATCATTGCAAGCACTAAGCAGGCAGGTTCAGCACAGGACCAGAAGGATGGTTCAGGAAGATGAGTTGGTCAGGGGCGGAGAAGTTTCAACAAAGCTGATGGGGTCGGGAGCTTGGGCCTTGCAGTTCGCACTGGTGTATTGTACGCGTCTAAGTTGGTACCAGCGGCGCATGCGCCCCTGGCGGCGGGCGACAGTACTCGTCGCCCCACAGGTTGCCGGTCAGCACGTGTGCTTGAAACTATGGAAAGAAGGTGCTGAACGCATACAGACGAGGAGCCTTCTTTTCACAAACGAGAGAGCCAAAACCCGAAGTTCCCCGAAGTTCATGCTAATTTTCCGTATCTTTTATGTAGCTATCCCTACCAAATCAACCGTCCACAATGTTTTAAAGTATTTATAATGTAGCTAACATAACCTAATTGACCATTAGTATTCTTTTATAAACACCGCCATATTTAATTACAATGAACAAAAAAAACCGAAGATGCACGAACGGGCGTTTGGCTCTCTCGTCTGCGAAAAGAAGGCTGCCCTTGTATCTGACTGCAGGAGGGACAGAGCGGCAGGTGATGCATCGGGAACGCGCCAATACGAAGGCGGCCGGAGACACCGAATGTTCCCGAGAAGGTTGAAAGGGGATGTGGAGTGAGAAGGGGAGGTGAGGCTCACAACCGGTTGCCCGGCCGAAGTGAAAGGGAACTCCGGGAGGCCGCGGGTGTCGCGTTGCGGCACGAAGTAGGTCGGCGCGCGCAGGAGTGCCAGCCAGGCAGCAGCACACTCGCGGGTGCGAGGCAGGCCCCACGCACCTGTCTCCCGGGGGGGGGGGGGGTGTTCTCCGGTTACACGGCGGCCCCCACGACCACTCTCAACACCGCCCGGAACAGGAGCGTTCGTGACGAGCAACGACGTAGGCGAGCGTTTAGTTCCCAGAGGCGAGGCTCGGGAAAATTTTTGAAAAGAAAAATAAAATTTGTGTGTTTAATTTTACATGCAATTAATTAATATATATAAAATAATAAAAGGACTGGAGTGGTGTTATAAATAGGGCCATGCATATTTCGCGAAAAGATTCCGAGATTAGTTATAAGTAGAGACTGGAAAAATTCGCGCTTTCGATTACCTCTAGGATAGACTCCACAACCCTCTACATACTCAGGCAAATGCAACTTGCTCATTGGCTATTGACTCGTGACACTTGTCAACTTGGACGCTTGCGATTCGATACTTTTTTGGTTGAAGGTTTACCCATTGGCTAAAAGTCCTTCAGATTAACTGTAAGCCAATCACAGAAGCAATATAAATGTACAGTTGTTTGGATTCTAGCATATCGTGAAATGAATCCGCGAATTTTTCCGGTCTCTAGTTACAAGTATAGAGACTGGAAAAATTCGCTATTTCAATTATCTCCAGGATAGATTACACGATCCTCTGCCTACTTGGGCGGACGGCACCCGTCCATTGGGTGCTGAATTTTGAGGCGTCTCAAGTGGGTAACTTGTGATTGGATACTTCTTTGTTTGATTGTCTCTGATTGGCCAAGAGTCCTACATAGTAACAGTGTACCAATAGCAGAAGCAGCGCAACGGTATAATTATTTCAATTTAAGCATATCAAGAAATGAACCAACGAATTTTTCCGGTCTCTAGTTATAAGTTAAAACACTGTAGCATCGTCTGTGTTTCGTGATTGGGTGAATTTCTTTCAGGCGCATGTCGATTGTTACAACACCAATCACAGTAACTCAGTGGGGAAGCAAACGCGTCCTGAGTGGCTCGTTCAAATAAGGCCTCGCAGACGGCCGCCAATCACAATGGAGAAACCGCTGGTGGGGGTTATACCTTGTTGCAGTCTAATAAGCGTTAAGATATATTCGCGAAAAATGCCTTCCCCTAGTTATAAATACGGTTAATAAAGTGTAAATCCAATCATTTTTTTTTAAATTAAATAAATACTCGGTATTCAATACTAATATAAACACGTGATATTTTGTCGTGATAACGTCTTATAAATCGATGAACGCTGGCTGCACGCAAAAAAATTGTTACGTTCCGCCTGAGCCGAGCGTGCAATAACCGGCCAACCACCGTGCGAGAAAATCTTCTACAATATCAAACAGGTTAAAGCGTGCTTTTTAACTAATTGTTCGTGATTATATTTAAACAAATTATTTAAATTAAATTTGCAAAAACTGTAAATAATAATTTAAAATTAAAAAGTATGCAATTTTTCATCAATGTTTTCTTATGACGTTATCACGTAAAATTATCGTCCGTAAACCGACTTTACAGACAACTACATTTTAAAATAAATAATGAAAAGCAATAAATACGCTGAATTTGTGTTATAATTTATTAGTTTTAACTAGAGACCGGAAATATTCACGGATTCAATTCACGATATGCTAGAATCCAAACAACTGTACATTTATATATTGCTTCTGATATTGGCTTACAGTTTATCTGAAGGACTTTTAGCCAATGGGAAACCATCAATCTAAAAAGTATTGAATCGCAAGCGTCCCAGTTGACATGTGTCACGAGTCAATAGCCAATGAGCAAGTGGTATTTGCCTGAGTATGTAGAGGGTTGTGGAGTCTATTCTAGAGGTCATCGAAAGCGCGAATTTTTCCAGTCTCTATTTGTCACTAGGGGCAGGTACTTTCTCACGAAAAAAAAAAACGCCTATTATTAGACTGCGGCCATCGGCGAGAGTTGCGTTGTTTGACCGAGTCACTTAGGACGTGATTGCTGATTGATTCCTTTCTGAACTGCTGTGAGTGATTTAGAAACAATCGGCATGTACCTGGAGTAAACGCACCCAATCACGGAACACAAACGACACTACAGTGTTTTAACTTTGAGCTAGTCTTGGAATATTTACGTGATATATGCATGTCACTAGTTACAATTATATATTCAATAATAATGTAATAATTAGAGACAGGAAAAATTCGCGAATTCAGTTCGCGATAAGCTAAAATACAAATAGTTATACCTCAATGATGCCTCTGCTATTGGCTCACAACTCAACTGGAAGACTCTGGGCCAATGAGAAACAACCAACCAAAGCTTTATAAGAATCACAGGCTGCTACGTTGGGACGTCTCACAAGACAGCAGCCAATAAGTGGGTGGCATTTGACCGAGTGTACGTAGAACTATGGAGTTCATTCTAGAAGTCATAGAACCCGCGAATTTTTCTGGTCCCTAGTAATCAGCTCGCTAGTGGTGATATGTATAACGCTTTGCCACACCGCCAGGTGGTTGCTCAGCCGGTGCCACTGTCGAATCAAACGCGCGTCGCGACCTAGAACTAGATACCGGAAAAATTCGCGGGTTCAATTATCTTCAGGATGGACTCCAATATCCTCTACACGCTCGGGCAAATGCCAACTATACCTACATTAGCTGCTGACTTGTGAGTCGTCACAACTGGGTAACCTGTGATTCGACACTTCTATGAGTGAGGTTCTCTAATTGGCCCTCATTCCTCCAGATTAACAGTGAACCAATGGCAGAAGCCGCACTAAGGTATAATTATTTGAATTTTAGCATAACACGAAATGAACCCGCGAATTTTTCAGGTGTCTACCTAGAACGTGCTGGACGCTTCCACATCCGGACGTCAGAGCCACAGGCGTGGTTGATTCCGAGCGCTTGGCTCGCTCAGTGAAACCATCCCTGGAAAACAGAATACACGTAGCACTACTGCACGTAGCTGTACGTGCCCTTCCAACACTACTTCGCTCACTCTGTGGCACGGCAGCAGAGCCGCCAAAATTCGTTTCGTCGAATGCCACTTGACCGAAGGGTCCTTTGACCAGAAGTCGTTTCTCCGACATTTTCGGACAGACGGGTTTCGATCCACTGACTGAGAGTCGTAAATTTAACGTCTTTCCCTGCACGTATCTATTCTACGAGCTTTCACAATACGACAGAAGTGCGTGAGTATTTCCGTATCGAAACGGTTACTTCATCGGTGACGTCAGGAGTCAAAGAGTTGAAAAGTTTTTGACGTGACAACGTCTAATAAATGGATGAACGCTGGCTGCACGCACGAAAAAAAATGTCCCGTTACGCACATTGTCCCGTTTCGCTCATTGTACGCCTGCACCGCATCTATCTCTCTTCCACTCGATTGGAACAACCATCGATTTGACTTGAAACACTCACATTCGTTGCCTACTTATCCTATCATCGTCCTATCCTTAACAGAATAACACAGATTGGAAGAAGTTAAATATCAAACATGTATAAAAGTTATAGTTAAAATAATTTCTTCGTTAAAGTAATAAACATATTTTAATTAATGAGTGCAAATAAAAGTAAATTTATCAATCAAATTGTAGATTTCATATCACTCCTTCTTTGTATCCATACAAAATAGTGATAATTCAATAAAAATTATTCAATTTTATTCATAAAAGTATGCATTCATTTCATCAATGTTTTGTTATGACGTTGTCACGTTAAACTATCGTCCGTAAACCGACTTTACAGACAACCAATTTTTTTTTTTTTTTTATGTTTTGTTAATACACCAAGAATGTACTTTTGGATTCATGTTCAAAGAAAGTGAACTCAGTGTCCGTAAATTTACGAAGATAGCCATAAAAGTACTAAGATCCCTGGATAATTTTTAACCAGCGTTCTCTACAAATTGAAGGTGAAAATTTACAACAGTGTACTACGCGACGGGGGCGATGGGGGGGGGGAGGGGGGGAGTGGGAGACACCACAACGCTGCATTATTCAACACTGCGTCACACTCGTCCTGCTGACCGCCGCTTCTCGAGGACACATCCGACCGGACACGCGGCTCAGGCCGTCTCCACATCTGGGGGACATCGCAATGGCGGCTTCAGGATGACTTTTCGGGAGGGGCTATCGCACAAAGAAAGGTCGTAGTTGCAAAAAAAAAGGAAATTGGTCAGATATTGGTCTTGGAATATTATTTACAACTTACAGGTTTCAAATACAGAACCTTAGTAGCTCCATGTAACATGTAACATGAGATAAAAATTTAACATACGAAATTAAATATTTAAGTAAACATAAATATACACTGGTCAATAAAATTTGTATCGGGAGGGGCTATCGCCCCCACCGCCCCCCTTCTGGAGCCGCGCTTGGGACATCGTGGCATTCGGTATGTTCTTGTTGCTTGAAATCATCGTTCAAAGGAATCATTCGTCATTTCGTTAAAACCTACAAGTGGATTAAGAGGAGTGTGAAATTTCACTTTTGACGCTGTTGGGTGGTCACGCTTTTTTTTTTTTTAAAAAAAAAAGCACAAGTCTGGTTAGGTTAGGTGCAGCACGTAAATTAAAATTCTCGCAAAATATTCTTCCTTTTTTTTTACGTGAGGGAAGGTTGTTCGCTCGTCTAGGTGATCGCAACTAAAATGAAAAAAAGGTGGTTAGTTCAGTTGTGCGACGTTTGAAAACGTTTTGTTTGTTTTATTTGTGTTTTGAACGAGAAAGTTCGGATATGCCCGGAGACTCGTCGCCTCCCGCCAACTGTGGCGTCGCGGGCGATGGTGGCGGTGTCCGACCTAAAAGGCAGTTTGTCGGCTAGCAAGGCTTGGACGGCGGCCCGTCTCACTAACAGAACATCACCACGTGGCCTCCCCAAAAGACTGAAGACACTCTCGCCAAAACTTCAATTTGTAAACTATACTGTCCAACTGTTATTGCAGAGCTGAGCTTTCACTAACATATAGTTATAGTCACGGAAATTTCGCGGATTCTTCTGGCTTTCAAAGTAATATTTGTGCTCAACCCATGTTTGCTTTCCCATTGGTAGAGACCGGAAAAATTCGCGGATTCATTTCGTGATAGGTTGAAATTCAAACATGTGTACAATTCTGCTGGTTCTACTATTGGTTCGCAGTTTAACTGGAGCTCTCTGGGCCAATGAGAGACTATCAACCAAAGAAGCGTCGAATCACAAGCTACCCAGTGGAGACGCCTCAAAATTCAGTACACAATGAACACGCGTGTTTACTTGAGATGTGCAGAGGATAATTGAGGCTATCCTAGAGGTCTTTGAATCCGTGAATTTTTCCGGTCCCTACCCATTGGTTTATTTCTTGGTGAGAACATTTTTTATCCTTGTTAATAGGCACTATCTGAATCGCTTACTTCTCTCCTAGCTGAACATCGTATCACTGTCGTAGAGGGGCGTGTCCAAATTAACTGAGGTCCAATCATGAACACATTGCGATAGTGTGAAGGTTTGCGTTCTAACTTGCGACTCAATGAACGCGAGAAATTTCCGTATCCCTACATAAAGCTTAATATGCTTTTACTCAAGTCCTATCACAAAACAAAATTACATAAAACCAGGAGTTATTAGAGAGTGTATCCAAAAGGAAACCATACAAGGTACTAATTGGCCCGTTGTGTATTTACATTTTTTTGTTATTGGCGGGTCATTTGGAATGCAAATCCAGTGTCTTGCCAATGGTCACGGAATTCGCCTTCCCTTAATTTTCCCAGAATAGTTTATGGTGTGTGTGTATGTGTGTGCGTCTCTAACAAAACTCTAAGCAAAAAAAAAATATTAAAAAAATACTGAAATTGCTGTTGATTATCAACTAGCGACAACAAGCTCGTGAGATGAAGTGATAGTCGTATGTTAAAAAATTACTAGTAATTATATTTTGTTAGCACGGGCCTCGATAAACGTGCCAAATTAAAAAGGCCGAAAAACTTTTATAGTATTATAAAAATATTCTTTTTCGATTTATAATGACGTCTGTGCATTAAAGTATGCCCGGTGATCTCTGGGGGAATAAAACACACGAATATATTGGCGGAGAAAACGTCCAAGCGTATTAAATAGAAATTATGACTCAAATTTTATTCAACTGTTTACAACTTTTCAAGGATCTTCTTGTCTGTGGTTACTGTTGCTATAAGTAACATATTTTTTTAATGAATAAATAACAGGATTTGTCGCTGATATTCCACCATACCTTCGCCTTAAAAACCGTTATTAAAACTGCTTCCAGAATATTGCTGGCACGTTAATTTTCACTGCCTTTGGCGCAGGCCGGAGAAGAAGAGCTGCGAGATTTAACGCAGCCTTTCCGGGCGCGGAGCGAGACGCGACCGGCTCCAAAGCCGGTGAAATACTTGCCGCTTTACTGGCGGCCGTATCGCTGAAGAAACGGTCCCCTTGTGCCTCACGGCCGTACAACTCGTCGTAAACCAAAACATAACGCCTCAGTCGGCGTCTTGCGAGCCCATAAAAAAAATGCGTTTATATGGCAGCAGCAACGACCTCTATCTGGTTTTCATCATTTCCACACTTTTCCACGTCTGCGGACCGACGCTGAGATGCGTACAGTCAGTTTCACGTAACTTGTCTCAGATTTGGCAGTGCAATGCTGGTTGAGGAACACTGACAACCCCAGGAAGTCGTTCACAAAAACCCTTGACAGAACAACAGTGTCAGAAGAATACGCAGACCTTGGATATTACTTTTGTGAACCGTCAAATTTGAGATCAATAACATTACATAAGGAGGACTAGGCCTCGACATCTTGTGATTTCAAATATTTTAATAATTCATGCATTAAAGCTTCCGTGCTGAAATTTTTGTTTTGTTTTACGTGTCATAGGACTCAGCCTTGGATACTTGTTGAAGTCAATACTTGTGTGAACTGGTGTGTTTATCATGACAGTTGTGGTCGCCCGCAAGAAATAATAAGTTATTCTCTCGCAGCGCTCACAGACCAGAGCCTATTGTTAGGGACCGGAAAAATTCGCGGGTTCAATGACCTCCAGGATGAACTCCACAGTTCTACGTACACTCGGTCAAACGTCACCCACTCATTGGCTGCTGTCTTGTGAGACGTCCCATCGTAGCAGCCTGTGATTCTTATAAAGCTTTGGTTGGGCGTTTCTCATTGGCCCAGAGTCATCCAGGTGAGTTGTGAGCCAATAGCAGAGGCAGAACTGAGGTATAACTATTTGTATTTTAGCCTGTCGCGAAATGAATTCGCGCATTTTTCCGGTCTCTACCTATTGCCTATTGGTAAATATGTACGTGGTTGCAACAAGGTAAAGAATGTCTGGAAGATAATGATTCATTCCTTGACATGCCCAAAATTGGGATGAATGGTTCAAAACTAGAATTTTTTGCGGAAAGATGTAAAAATCCAAGATGGCAGGACCTAATCCCCCTTTAAACATACTTTAGTCTTGAAGATGAAGCCGTACACCGCAAGCTCTCGTGACGCCACGCGGTGGTCCAGTTACGAAGCATTTCGAAAGAGGGAGGATGAGGTGATGTTATACAGAAAGTGAGAAGGTGGGGGGAGAGGAGAGAGATGGCCTACGTCCCGCAAGCTGGGAATCGTGCGGTCACCGAAGCAAATTAGGTGGGCGTGTCTTCGTCCCGCCGTGTCAAGGACGGACGTAATAGACAATTTTCGTTCCCATCACGCCATTAACGTGGTATGTCGGGCCGCAGGTGCATTCAGGTACCGTCTTGACGGCCTTCTGCGCCACGACTCTCCCTCGTCCCCAGCAGGTTCAACTGCTGCCCCAGTTTTTCATTTTCACGCCAAAACAATTATTTTTTCATCGTTTAGTATTGAAATTTATCTTCTTTAAGGCAGATATCACACATTCGAAGACCTACAAAGACTATAAAATAGTATAAATTGAAAGTATTGTTACATCTGTGGTCATTCAAAAAAAAATTGGTTGTCTGTAAAGTCGGTTAACGGACGTTAGTTTAACGTGACAACGTCATAACAAAACATTGATGAAATGATTGCATACTTTTATGAATAAAATTGAATCATTTTTATTGAATTATCATTATTTTGTATGGATACAAAGAAGGAGTGAAATGAAATCTACAATTTGATTGATAAATTTACTTTTATTTGCACTCATTAATTCAAATATGTTTATTACTTTAACGAAGAGATTATTTTAACTATAACTTTGATACATGTTTGCTATTTAACTTCTTCCAATCTGTGTTATTATGTTAAGGATAAGACGATGATAGGAAAAGTAGGAAACGAATTGGAGTGTTTCAAGTTTAATGTGCCTCGAAAAAGTCAAATCGATGGTTGTTACAATCGAGTGGAAGAGAGATAGATGCGGCGCAAGCGTACAATGAGCGTAACGGGACACAGTGTAACGGGAGAATGTGCGTTACGGGACACTTTTTCGTGCGTGCAGCCTGCGTTCATCGATTTATTAGACGTTGTCACGTCAAAAAAATGGAAGAATAACTTCAATGCCAGGAGAGTAAATTAAATGCTGGGAAAGCAACTTCAGATTCACTTCGATTCGAGTCGACGTGACAATCTGGACACGACGGAAGGGCCTTAACCGCTATCGTCCCCCCTCCCCTTCACACCATGCGCTCCCTGCCCTTCTCCTTCGAACCTGCGTCCCTCAGACTAAGGTAACAACGCCAGCCTGGACCACGGAGCTGACCGAGTCGTTACGTGACTGATCCGAGGCGCGCTAATGGTAGCGCTTACAAGCTCGGGGATTGGGCACTGGGGGCAGGAATATTCCTCGCCAGAAAAAAAAATAATTATAGCATTGTCTGGTGTGCCCACCGTGTAGGATCACGTTGTAATGTTAAATCACGAGCAGGTGTAAGGAATCACTAATCCTTCCGTCACACTGACAGTCATCCCCCAGAAAATGAAACAGTGAGAGTGTTATTTCAAACAGTGGAATTGTACTTTCCACTGAGTTAGATCCTGACCAAATACTGATATTAATACAAAAAGTATGAACTATTAAGCTATGCATAAATCAGTATTTAACTGGAATACTCGTAATTCGATACTAATTTCTAAATTAAATCCTTATCTCAATATGACGCTTTTAGGTAGGCCTACATCTCTCTTTCCCTTAAAGCTTGGCCATGTTAGAGTTTAGAGTATTGTTTTTGTGATGTCATAATTTTATAGTGTTATTAAAGGTCCATCACTTAGGTGCGTGAATTCTAGCTTGGCTTCACAAAAAACAACGTAAATTTTTCAAGTCTTTGCTTGCAGTTTGTCAAACAGAAAGCGTTATTTATGAAGACAAGCTAGACATAGCATAAATTTGTGCAAATAAAATTGCCACGTAACGTAATATGCAACGCTTTTGTAGTGAAACTCCAGCAGTAATTGTCCTAATATAAGAAAATGACACGAGAATGAAACAACCCAATGCAGAGGGCAGGCCAAGCTCTCAGCTCAACTTTAGGCCCAATAACACTTTAATCTGAAAATCTTCAATATCACGTAAACCACAATCACGCCATTGTTCTTTGGAATCTACTTTGATCCAAATATATATTTTTTCCTTTTATAGTTGCATTTATTTATGAAAAAACAGATGATGGGCTGAGTAAATTAAAAAATTGTTACTTTATCGTTATAGAAGCCTATTTCAATGCAAATTTATTTGAATACAATTATTTTGAAAACACGTTATATAACACCATATAACACCATATAACCCGTTGATTTAAGCCGTTTGCTACTTTTTTTTAATTTTTATCAAAATGGCTGCGGTAATATATTTTTTTAAGTGTACATAATTTTAGGCCGACAAAACTAAATTTTAAAAACGATTTTTCTACTTGTTTTCGCATTTAAAATTTGCATGAAAAGGAACATGTGAAAATTATAAAAATTTCATACAAAGTTGGCCATTAAAATTTTGTGATACGTAGGCTTGAGACGTGACGTGTTAGCTAATTCTTGAGTGATTATATGACAGAGGAAATATCATTTAAGACATATCGTAAATGAGATTCTGTTGTGTTGTTGAGTCGCCTTACGTGTTTCTCTGGCAGTTAAAAATTCAAGTTTACATCCACACGACAAACCAATTTTTAATAATTTTCTTGTACCTAATATCTATGGGCAAGAAATTTTCGCGAAAAAAATCTGAACACCTACTAGACTGCAACGGGGTATATACCCACAACAGCGGTTTCTTCCTTGTGATTGGCGGCCGTCTGCGAGAGAAGTCGTTGCCTCGTTTGCACGAGCCACTGAGGACGAGTTTGCTTCCACACTGAATTAGTGTGATTGGTTGTTGTAACAATCGACATGCGCCTCAAAGTAACTCGCCCAATCACGAAACACAGACGATGCTACAGTGTTTTAACTTCCAGCTACTCTCGGGATCTTTTCGGGAAATTTTCATGGCCCTACTAATATCTTCATGTAACGAAATCACGGATGTGTTAAAGGTATAGTCTGTATCACTAACTTGTCTCGAACTTTACATTTCTCAGAAGTAGTTCGAATGGTCTGCATATCCTTTCTGCCAGGTTGTTTGGGAAAGAACTTGAGGTTTTCGGTGTTCGTAAACAAACATAATGTTTTGCTTTGCAAATTACAGTTAGGATTTCGATACCACTGGTAGTACTTTTCCGAATTGTCAAATACTGAGATAAGTTTCATGACACATACTTTAGAGAAGTTATCGTATTTCAGATGTGTTAGCACATGTGAACAATAAATAATAAATAGGGACCGGAAAAATTCGCGGGTTCAATGACTTCTAGGATGAACTCCATAGTTCTATGAACACTCGGTCAAATGCCACCCACTAATTGGCTGCTGTCTTGTGAGACGTCCCAACGTAGCAGCCTGTGATTCTTATAAAGCTTTTTTGGGTGTTTCTCATTGGCCCAGAGTCATCCAGGTGAGTTGTGAGCCATTAGCAAAGGCATCACTGAGGTATAACTATTTGTATTTAAGCCTGTCGCGAAATTATTCGCGAATTTTTCCTTTGTCTAATAACAAAGCCTACGTACTAGAGACTGAAGAAATTCGTGGGTTCGCTCACCTTCAGGATAGACTCCACGATCCTCTGCATACTCGTGCAAAAAAAAAAAACCTGCCCATTGGGTTATGACTTATGAGTACGGGCATTCAAATTTCAGAGTTAAAACGTCTGTTTTTCGTGATTGGATAAGTTTCTTTTAGTACAAGTCGATTGATACAACATCAATCACGGTAATTCAGTGCTGAAGCAAACGCGTCCTGTCTAGCTGGGTCAAATTAGGGAACGACTTCATTCGAAGACTGCCGCCAATCTCAAAGAAGAAACTACTGGTGTGGGTGTGCCTTGTCGCAGTCCAATAGACGTTCAGATTTTTTTTTTCCCGCGAAAAATACTTGCTACTAATTATGAGTAGAGACCGGGAAAATTCGCGGGTTCAATGACCTTTAGGATAGACTCCAAAATCCTGTACACACTCGGGCAAATGCCACCTGTACATTGGCTGCTGACTTGTGAGACGTCTCGACTGGGTGGCCTGTGATTCGGCACTTCTATGAGTGAGGGTCTCTAATTGGCCCCCAGTCCTCCAGATTAACAGTGAACCAATGGCAGAAGCAGCACTAAGGTATAATTATTTGAATTTTAGCATAATTATATGAGACATCTCACCTGGATAAATTGTATTTCGATAGTTCTTTGGCCGAAGGTCTCTGATTGGCCCAGCATCCTCCAGGTAGACATTTGAATTTTGGCAATTTTTCACGAAATGAATGCGCGAAATTTTCCCTGTCCCCTACTAACCACTTGAGGTTGTTAAAATACACGGTACGAGCACGCCAAAAAATCAGACGTCAGGAAAATCACTGAAACCAAGGCACGCTGAGAAAACTAAACCGCCGAGATAAATCACCCCGTAACCGCCGGGTTTCCCCCCCGTTCACGAGCAGGCCGAAATGGGACCCGCCGCGCAGTCGAGCGATCATACAATCGCCCGGCGGAGCAGGTTCGAAAACTCTCTTTTTCCGAGTTTAAATGGGGAGAACCGCGCAATTTGTGTGTCCGCGAGCGAGGGAACACCCGGCCCGGTCGTGGCTGCGTGCCGGACCGGTGATGGACCGCCGACCCCGTCGTGCGGCGAGACGACAGGGCAGCAGGTACCTGCGGGCGACGTCGAAAGTCTGCACGCCACGTCTCTGGAACTGGGGCTCGGGGTAACACTCCCCGCTTCACCAAGGACAGGGATCCATTTCCGCGATGGGCCAAATTTCAAAAAAAAAAAAAATCGTATCTTTGCGGTCCTTCTGCTACTGGCACGTGGATCACCCGGAGGAACCCTGGGCCGATGAAGAGACCCTAAGCCACGTGGGCAACCCAGTGCAGACAACTCTCGAGAAGGCGATATTCGCTCAAGCATGTATAGTTAATCCGACTTATGTGATTTTTTGACGTGACAACGTCTAATAAATCGATGAACGCCGGCTGCACGCACGAAAAAGTGTCCCGTTACGCACATTGTTCCGTTACGCTGTGTCCCGTTACGCTCATTGTTCCGTTGCGCTGTGTTCCGTTACGCTGTCGGCGAGTGCAGTAATAATAGGTTATGTTACAATTGACTAAAAAATTGTGGTGATTCATATAATTGATGATCGATATTTGATTACAGTTTATTTATATGAAAACTTGTTCATAATTATATTTAAACTTTATAGCTAAACGCCAGTTTTTAAAATTAATTACAAGTCATCTACACGTGAACTGTTTCGTCGAATGTTTATAAAGTGAAGTGAAAAGTTAATGTGGTTTTCATTGCTTATTACAACAACAATTTCGGCAATAAAGGTTAATTATTCTTGCATGTTAAAAATCTGATTACTAGTATAATTTAAAATATGTATTCTATTATTATTAAAATAAAAATGATTCAATTTTATTCATACAAGTATGCAATCATTTCATCAATGTTTTGTTATGACGTTGTCACGTTAAACTATCGTCCGTAAACCGACTTTACAGACAACAAATTTTTTAGACATCATTTTGTTTGTTTTTGTGAACTGCTGGATTCGCAGTAATACGACAGGTGTGATACGACATGCGTGAGAGAATTTGCAACCATGTTTGCCGCAGACGCAACAAACATGGATGACGCGGCAGGATTTTGGAACAAAAGTATTTCTAGTTATCTATTCGTGTCGTGAATGTGTACAGTTACAAATAAATTAAATTCTTAGTTACGTATGGATTTTTATTTTGTTGCTTCATGCGAATGTCCTGGTTCGATTTCCGTGAATTTTTTTCTCTTACGTCGCGCCGCCGCGCTATCATTTCTGAGTCTCAATGATACAAATACGAATATCAGTTACTTTTATGTAATCCCTACTAGAAACGTATTGTAGATTCCTGTGAAGTTAATCCTGGAGTTAATTGAAGCACGGTAAATATGTTTCAAAAGCATATTATAGTAATATAAAATAAAAGATGATCATCCAAGAAGGCTCATAAAGATAGTGTTCTTGTCTATTTTTTTTTTATTTAGAATATAAATGAATACTTATCAACAAACCGTTGGCACCCAACAGTTATATTTTTGCTCATATCGTGGCAATAACTCATCTGTTACCAGTGCTACAAATTGTATGCATTCTAGCTGGCATTCCTAATATGATCGCGAATTTTGCAGGTCTCTTGTCACGTTGGATTGACTGTATGTGGAGGAGTGAGTAAGGAGTGGGTGAGTTCGCGGGGAATGTTTGTGAGCCTTTTTCCGTGGACAGCTCGCAGCGACTGTCTGCTCGCAGGCGCGAGCGAGGTGCTGCGGAGGACGGGGTGCTGTCACAACTTAGAAACACACAACTTAGAAACACGCTAGATAGAATCTTCTAAGTTATGCCTGTTCTAAGTTGTGTGTTTCTAAGTTATGACGTTTCTAAGTTGTGTTATTCTGCGTTGCGTGTTACTAAGTTACGTGTTTCTAAGTTATGACAGTTCTAAGTTGTGTGTTTCTAAGTTGTGATGGCTGTGACGTTCTAAGTTATGACGTTTCTAAGTTGTGTGTTTCTACGTTGTGTGTTTCTAAGTTATGTGTTTCTAAATTATGATCGTTCTAACTTATGACAGTTCTAAGTTACGTGGATTTTTTCGAGGTTTCCAAGTTATGAATGTTCTAAGTTGTGTGTTTCTAAGTTATATGTGGTTCCCGCGGAGGACGACCCGGCCACGCGGCTGTTTCACGTCGGCGGACGTGCTAGCGCGGCATTTGGTTGTTTTTTTTTTCTGGCGCTGGCTGCGTGGCCCGATCGTCGGCCGCGTCGCTCCGTCGTAAACAACAGCTCGTGGTGGGCGACTTTCTCCCGGCCGCGCGCCGCGCGTTGCGCAATGAGAACCGTTTATTTAAAAAATAAAAAATTGGTTGTCTGTAAAGTCGGTTTACGGACGATAGTTTAACGCGAAAACGTCATAACAAAACATTGATGAAATGATTGCATACTTTTATGAATAAAATTGAATCATTTTTATTGAATTATCACTATTTTGTATGGATACAAAGAAGGAGTGGAATGAAATCTACAATTTAATTGATAAATTTACTTTTATTTGCACTCATTAATTCAAATATGTTTATTACTTTAACGAAGATATCATTTTAAATATAACTTTTATACGTGTTTGCTATTTAACTTATTCCAATCTGTGTTATTCTGTTAGCACTTTTTCGTGCGTGCAGCCGGCGTTCATCAATTTATTAGACGTTGTCACGTATAAAAAATGAAAGGAAAAACCCCTGTGGGCTCTAGGCGAGGTTCATGTTTTGGTAGTGATTCAGGAAATTTGAGTTAGGTTTGAGTATTCACTTTACCAGCGCAACTTAGAGGATACATTCCGCAAAGTCAGTGAGTAGGGAAAAAACAAATGTGAGCTAGTCTTTCCGTACTCGTCAGAGATGTATAATTTGGACCGGGGGGGGGGGGGATCGTCTATTAATAACGTGAGGCGATTTTGGCAATTTTTCATCACCCCTCCCCCCTTGGTAAGATGTCATGAGAAGAGACCGGAAAAATTCGCGAATTCATTTCGCGATAGGCTAAAATATAAATAGTTACACCTCAGTGCTGTCTCTGCTATTGGCTCACAACTCACCTGGAGGGTTTTGGGCCAATGAGAAACACCCAACCAAAGCTTTATACGAATCACAGGCTGCTACGTTGGAACGTCTCACATGACAGCAGCCAATGGTTGGGTGACATTTGACCGAGTGTACGTAGAACCCTAGTCATGAGATTTGGCTCGACCCCCTCCCCACCCCTTACCAATCACACGTAAGAATTTTCAAAATGTGTATTTTTAATGTAAATACGTTAATCTGTCCTTGATTGAGTTGCATTTATTTAAAAAACTTAATTTGCATGGTTATTTTTATTTAATACTAGTTCAGACTTGTATATAACACAGAAAGTAGTCTACAATCACAGTGAGAAAATCGAACAGTAAAATACTTAAATAGGAACTACTAAAATTCCTAAAAGAATATTCATTCAAATTCAGTCCAAAGGGACCCTTGTGTGGTCTCGGGATTGACTTTGTAGCGTTCGCATAGCCGCGATAAATATTATTGTGTAGGGTTTAGCCATATTTAAGTGAAGAAACCTGTTTTACTTAATTTAACCCAGTTTTCTCTTGCAATTTTACACTGTTTCCTGCGGAAAAATATTACGTGATATTAGCCGAGAACCCATCACCCCCCCCCCCTTTTTTTTTTCCCCCTTTCCACCTCACGTGAGATTGGGCGAGTTTCGGCACGATTTCCCCCCCCCCCCCCCCCCCCTTAAAGGCCACACGTAATTTATGGACTCCCCCTAACGTGTGCTATATCTGTTAGATAAATACACGATATTAATCGCTGAGAGTGAAACAAAATTCCTTCGTTTTCTTTCGCGTGACTACAAAAACAAACTTTCGTTGCGATGTAACGGCTTTTCCCGGTATCCGTTAATCGCGAGCAATTATTTAGTTGCTAGGTCCGGAGAAGATCAACAAGGGATTTAACAATGCCGTCACAGACACTTTCACTTTCTTTCCGCGTCGCCAGACGACGTGACGTTGAGAGTTTCATTCGGCGGCAATATTGTGAATCCGTTGCCAGTCGGCGATCTTCCTGTTAGCCCTTTAGTTCTATTATGGAAGTAAGAAGTTAGGGGAAGTGTGTGTGTATGTTAATAATTGTAGTCAAAATGAGACTGAACCCTAGCCTCCGTTTTACGTCTGGATAACAAAACTTTTTGATGTGACAACGTCTAATAAATCGATGAACGCCGGCTGCACGCACTAAAAAGTGTCCCGTTACGCACATTGTCCCGTTACGCTCATTGTACGCTTGCGCCACATCTATCTCTCTTCCACTCGATTGGAACAACCTTCGATTTGACTTTTTAGAGGCACATTAAACTTGAAACACTCCCATTCGTTTCCTACTTTTCCTATCATCGTCCTATCCTTAACAGAATAACACAGATTGGAAGAAGTTAAATAGCAAACATGTATAAAGTTATAGTTAAAATAATTTCTTCGTTAAAGTAATAAACATATTTGAATTAATGAGTGCAAATAAAAGTAAATTTATCAATTAAATTGTAGATTTCATTTCACTCCTTCTTTGTATCCATACAAAATAGTGATAATTCAATAAAAAATGATTCAATTTTATTCATAAAAGTATGCAATCATTTCATCAATGTTTTTTATGACGTCACGTTAAACTATCGTCCGTAAACCGACTTTACAGGCAACCAATTTTGTTTTTGGTTATATTGAGTTATAACTCGAATTTAGTGTCGTTGACATCTTTGTTTAACAATATTCACTTCGGAACGCATTTTGTGCAACTAATGTTTGTTTTGCTAACCAATCGCTAACCAGAGAGTACAGACATCCACTCCATATACTAATACCTTGTCGTGACCTTGTCGTGACCTGTGATGGGAGAGACGGCATGAATAAAAAACCACATCCAAGGTCAGTCGTTACACATGCAAGACAGAGAAAAATACCTTCCCGTATTAAGCGCAATAAATATGTTAACTGTCAAGTTGAAGAAATGGATATTCAGTGGGTTGGCAGCATTGGCAACTGCTTATCATTACAACATAATCTGAGCTGTGGCACTTAGTAATTCTTCTGCCGTCCTTAAATTGTTCCGTTCTCCTTTAAACGATACCTTTTATGGTGAAATCAGTATGGAAATTGAACTGAAAATTATGCAAAGCGGACTGTGTTTTTAGTTCACAACGTCCATAAGTTCTGTAGGTTTTTTTGAAGTGATACACTTAATTTCCTTAGCTTTAAAGCTGACTTTTATTTTGACGTCATTTTAAGCTTACATGGATGATGATCTGTGGAACCGGTTAGTCTTTACACGCAAACGTTTGGGAGTATTATAAATATTTGCCATAAAGTTAAAGAATAATTATTAATATTAATTTTATTGGTAATAAGCTGTAACAACCATCGTACAGTACTTTTTTTTTTACATCTTTCAGCTATAATTCTAGTTTTGAACAATTACTCCCAATTTTTGGCTTGTCAAGGAATAAATCATATATGTCGCACCTGTGTTTCCGTACCATGTGCGTCTCTGCCTGAGGACGGGAGCAGATAGAAGTTCCCGAAACGTCACTTGTTTCTGTTTTAGAAAACTATTGTGTTTGTTTCGTCTTTTCATTTTGTCGTGTTTTTGTCTCGTTTCAACTGTTGTGCTGAATTTTTTTGGGTTCGATATTTTTGTGCTGTCATCATTTATTGAGGGTTTATTCGTTCTCTTCTGTTTTTGGAAAACCATTGCGTTTGATTCGTCTTTTCGTTTTGCTGTGTTTTTGTCTCCTTTCAACTGTTGAACTGATGTTTTTGTTCAATATTTTTGTGCTGTCATTTGTGGGGGATTTTTCCGTTCGGTTAGTACATTTTTCTTTGTTTTTCTCTGTTTGTTGACCATATACCTGTAATGGAATATTATGTGGTGTTTATATCCTGTTGACAACAGCAATTTTTTGCTTAATTTGTGTTTTTGTCTTTTGTGTTTTTTGTATTTTTCTTTTACAGACATACATGTGATTAGCAATGACGTATGTCCAAAAGCTTACATCAAGCCATGCACTCCCATTGCACAAATCTTGCAAAGATAATAAACATGGTTTCAGTTGCCACTGTAAGAGTCCGCACTTGTTTATTACCCTCCTTGTTCTGTGGCGCCGGGCGTCATCCCTGGACGCCGGCCGCCGCGACACTCGAGGAACGCCCCGAAGCAGCGGACGCCGTACATCAGGAGGGGGAGGAGGGGCGGTGGGCGTGTCTCCGGGAGGGAGGTCACGGGTTCAATGCCAGCTTGGCCCCAGCCACGTGTCTCCTGCGCGCTCCGAGCTGGGTCGGCGACAAGAAGCTCCCCTAACCAGCGTGGCCTACCATTCAGATGCAACCGATCGATACTGCATTCGTTTCAAATCCATCTCTATTTATATGCACCACCGGCATAATTCGTTTACACGCCGTGTGGGCTCTTTCTGGTTCAGCGCGCTAGCCACAGACCGCGTCGGGAGGACACAAACTGGCTGACAATTTACACAGCGCTAGGTGTTTCTGACAATAAATAGCACAGACATTTCGTGTTTATTAATTTTTTTAACGCGACACAAGTAGCTTACCCTTGACGGCATTTACGGTATGAGGTAGTCTTTTTAGGGATCACTTGTTGCTTTGTTAGTGTTATTTTGTTTTGCCCGATTTTTTTTGTTATTTTTTTATACCTCGTACTCTGTCATAATCCGCAAAGAAACAGAAAAAAAATTATTAGAAACGCCGCAGAAGCAGTTGAGTTAAATTCTCGGGGAGTGTTGGAAGCTGAATGAAAGAAATGGCGCGAAACGCTGCTAACGTCATTTTTGCGAGCAGGGGAACACTGGAAAGTTGCCAATCCGATATTCGTATCTCTTTCTTCCTTAACCCTTCCTTCTCTCTTTCTTTCGTCCCTTTCATCGTGTCTTCCTCTCACCATCTTCCCCCCGCTTCAATCCTCGCCTTCCGCCTCGACTTTCAGTTTCTTGCGAGGCGGTCTCGGGGGCAGAATGCCGGGAATGTAATTAAGATTAAATTGGATTTGGCGTCCCGACGGCGCGGCGGGCTGGGAGTGAATTAGTTTGATTTGTCAGGGGGTGTCTGTGTGCGTCCCTGCGCGCGAAACACGTCCCCCCTTTTGAAAAAGTATTTCTTCTCTTTTTTCTTTCGGAACTTCCTGCGCGCCGAGACGGCGGAGTTCTTATCAGAATAATGCATGAATGATTCGTGTTTGGAGCTGATGCATGATGCGCTTGAAGACACCTCAGTGACCAATGCCTAGAGACTGGAAAAATTCGCGCTTTCGATGACCTCTAGGATGGACTCCACAACCCTCTACATACTCAGGCAAATGCCACTTGCTCATTGGCTATTGACTCGTGACACTTGTCGTCAACTGGAACGCTTGCGATTCGATACTCTTTTGGTTGAAGGTTTCCCATCGGCTAAAAGTCCTTCAGATATAGTAACGAGGAAATCAGTCGTGTTTTAAAATTACCGAATGCAAAGTTAATGTGAAATAAGATGTAAAGTATATACCGTTAAATTGTTTACCTAACTAAAGCATTATTTGTTTAATTATCGTATATTATATCATGAAGATTATTATTAATAATATAAATCCTACAGGAGAGAAGTTGTGCAGAAAGATTGCTTACAATGGTTAAATATCGAAAGTCAGAGGTTAAGAGAAAAAAAATGAATACTTCGCAAAAAAAAAAAAATAACTCCTGTTACCAGTAAAGTCCACCACGTTTGCCATCTTGAAGGAATCTGCGAAGGATTCGCAGAGACGTCATGATGGCATAGTGTCCATTATAGCCCCGGAAAAGAGGACGAACAAATTGGTTTTGACATCATACAGTGTAAGTTTTCGTAATCACAAGCTGTAAGTCATCTTGCAGGATTTCAGGTGTTAGCATCGCATAATTGATGCAGCAAGTTTTCACATAAAATTGGCAAAGATTAAAAATTTTTGTGTAAAGGACCCGTACATCTTAATGAAAAACGTCATGAACGCATTAATTGTCTTCACTGATACCAACAGAATAAAGAAAAAAGTTCAGATTTTGAGCTAGTGAAAAAAGGGTGTTGAAAAAAAGATACTATACGCCGTTCAGTCCTGCCCACGTATATTGTTTGTGCCAAAATAATTAACTTTGTTACATACGAGGTAAGCCATCTCAACAAATTGCAGTAAAATAGACTTGAAACTCTTAAGTATGCATTATTTACCACAGTAACGTTTCCGCACAATTCTGTCTGGCTCGATGCACACCGGCTTGTTGTGCAAGACGACTGTTCGGGATAACTACTCGCTGCTACTAGATTGTGAGTCGAACCAGGGTTTTGGAGCCAGCCATTCTCTGAACTGGGTTCTTTAAGTCTTCACTCCCACACATTCCAAAACCTTCAAATTATTACAAATTCGTTCGTAATCTATACTGATATTATAAAGAGAGTGTGCGAGCTTGCTTTGTAAGAAGTAAATTCTATTCGAAATGCAAATAGGCTATGATTCAATAGTAAATTCTTTAAAAAATTGGTTAAATATTTAAACACAACAGTTAGAATATATATGTTGTGTGTTTTAATGAAAACACACATATCATAAAGGAATAAAGTTACATGAAAGACATATGCAAATGCGGATATAAATTGAGTGTGTATTAAATACATTTCGTTACTTTTATACATATATATACCTTTTTAAAACTTATTAAGGAGTGTAAGTTGTATTCCTATTAAGATTCGTGTCGCCATACGTTATGGAATGGAATTTAATTATATTCCCTAGTTAAATGTGCTTCATAATCATAACATATTATAAAGCCTACATATATTTTTATCTACTCGACGTATTGTTGATACGTGGTGAGGTTTCCTGGGGATTCCAAAGACGTGGAGGTGGTTTCAAGGCCCTTTATCCTCCTCGATCCTCCAAGTCTTTATTTTGCCCTACAAGGGTCCCTATACAACATTTCTCTCTTATCCTTTCGTGCCTCATCCTGTGCTCCCATTATTCTGCGTCTCAGGAATTTCATTTCGCATGCCTGTATTCAACTCGGCTTCCATTCATCCACCACCCACGTTCTGCTGCACTTGTAAATTTATGTAGATATTTTAAAACATCAGTGTTTGCTTCCCAGAGCTTTCTACTTTTATTCCAACCGAAATTTCTATCGCTATGCCAAGAAATTATGGTTCAGTTATCTACTTCTTCGTTTTTTATTTTTTTATTTCCAGCAATCTCATTTTCCAAATACTTGGAACTCTCTTCTTTCCGACTAAGAAGTCAAGCCTTAGATTATACGAGCAATGAACTATCTTTCCCCAATACCCCTGTTCATTATGGTTGAGTGTTATCGTTAGAGACCGGATAAATTCGCGGATTCATTTTGCGATACGCTAAAATTCAGATACATATACCTTAAAGCTGCATTTGTTATTGGTTCACTGTTCATCTGGACGTCTCTGGGCCAATGGCAAATTCTCAACCAAAGAAGTATCGTATCACAAGCAAACTAGTTGAGACGACTCACAAGTCAGCAGCCAATGAACAGGCGTTATTTTCCCGAATATACTGAGGACTGTGTAGTCTATCCTGAAGGTCATTGAATCCGCGAATTTTTCCAGTCCCAAGTTATCGTCTCTAATTACGGTGCAATCAACGAGAAGTCAAGTCCGTTCTTATTTTTCATATATACCGAAATTTTACTTTCGAGACACTTCCGTGCGTCGCGACACGTCTTCTCGTGTAGAAACACGCATGTTACACATTGTGACATGTTTCGAGTGTGTTGAACCCGGTTCACGCCTGTGCACCCGGTGGCTGACCCCCCTAGAAGGGCGCACATGGGAGTGTCCCCTCGTGCCACGTCAGAGAAGAGACTCTTCCTGCAAGCCCGGGGTAGAGACCGGAAAAATTCGCGGATTCCTTTCGAGACAGGCTGGAATCCAAACTCGTTTAGCTTAATACTGCGTCAGTGATTGGACCGCAATTTACCTGAAGGACTCTTGAGCCGATGGCAAATGCTCAACAAAAGAAGTATCGAATCATAAGAATACGCAGTAAACAGGTGCCCCGAGTCGGTAGCCAATGACCAGGTGATAGTTGCCCGAGTACGTAGAGAATCGTGGAGTCTATCCTGGTGGTCACTGAAACCGCCAATTTCTCCAGTTCCTAGCCCGGGGTGTGGAAGGTGACTCCGCCAAGTCTTCCCGCAGCACCGGGCCCTCACCCGCCAATCACAGGCCAGCTTGTCCAGAGGACGGGCCGACGCGGACAAACACGCCGCGTGTGGCGGTTGTGATTGGCTCTTGTCCGGTGGACGGCGCGCCTGATGCCGCGACAGCCGTGACAGGCGCGACAGCAGTTCCACCAGGGGGGGGGGGGGGGACAGAGTGAGGGGAGGGGGGAGTAAAGCGCTGACCTCTGACCCCTGGTCACATCAACACACGTGCCGGTGTGTCGGAGGGCGGCCACACGCATCCTCCTGTACATATCGCCGGTCCCAGCTGGAGCCAGCTGGGTAGCTCCGTGCGTAGTGATACGGACTTTTCGCGGATTCATTTGGTCGCAAGCTAGAATGCATGTCTCTATACTTTAGAACTGTGTTAATGATTGGACCGCAGTTATTTGGACACGCCCCTCTGTGACCGTGAGCCAATGCAATGATGTAAGGCTTGCAGGGATGTAAGCGAATCAGAATGTGCCGATTATGAGAACAACAAAAATATTCTCACTTAGAATTCAGCCAATGGAAAAGAGCAAACGTAATATTTAGAATTTTAACCATGACGCCAAACGAATCCGCGAAAAGTCCGTACCCCTATCCATGCGTAGAGACCGGGGAAAATACGCGGATTCTTTTCATGACAGTGTACCTCCATACCACTTCTGGGATTGGCCCACATTTTATCTGGGGAACTGTGAGCCAATAGGAAACCCTAAACTAAGAAAGTGCCGAATTACGGACAACCTAGTTGAGACGTCTCACTAGTCAGTAGCCAATGAAAAAGGTGTCATTTTCCAGAGTATGTAAATAACTGTGGAGTCTATCCTAGAGGTCAATGAACACGCGAATTTTTCCGGTCTCTATCCATCCGTTACCGCGCAATTTACAAACCGCTCAACATTTATTAAAAGAGTCTGATTTTAAATTGCATTTAAGAGCCAATATACTTTTCTATACAATTTCTGTTTTTACCATGCATTTTTCGGACAGATGAAAAGGCTAAAACAGGTGTTTTCACGGACTTCTTTAGGTACAAAAAAATTTACACACAGTGCTGTAAGTACTTTATCATTAATATTCCACCATCAAATCATTGTGTTACCCATAGACACGCGCTGTCGAACCGAAGAGGGCACACCGGTGCCTGGCACGTAGAGGCTATAAGGTGGGTGATGCGCGAGCAAGAGTCGCCCTTAGCGCCACCCTGCGCTTTCAAAGCTCGTGTACCCAGCTGGTGGCCTCGTCAGAGATATCCCCTCGGAAAGGGCACCTTTCAGGATTTTCTGTACAACGATACAGCAGAAAATAAACTGGAAAGGTACCCTTTCAAAATTTTGCTCTTTCATAGTCCAATCAAAGTCATAACTTAATAATTAAGAAAGTATTTTTTTTTACATTTAATTTTAAGTAAGTAGTTTTGAATCATGTCGTAAGTAACTATTCATAGGTTAAGATCATAAGCAATATAAAAAAAATACTTTAAAATGTTGTGGACGGTTGGTTGGGTTATTATAGCTACATTAAAAATACTATGAAACCATGTGATACCTTCCCAGTGCATATTTGCATTAAAACCGAAACAATTTAAGAAATCGGAAAGGGTACCTTTCCAGTTTCTACCCAGCTACACTACCGCCACCAAAAGTATGAAAGGTACCCTTTCAAAGGGGATACAATTCTATTGTCCCGTTCTGTCAGCATCGTGATTGTTAGTTTTCGTAAACAATCACGTGTACTTTTGCGAGTTACAGTTGTCTGTGCCACTTTTGAGAACCGTAAAACCTGATTCAGTTACATAGCACAAACTGTACAGAGTCGTTATGAAAGTATAAAAAGGAAAGGGGGAGGGATGATGTTAATCTTATTGTCGGGCCAGCCCTCTCTGAATAGCTCGTCAGCATCACCCAACATTCACCTCGCCTGTCACCTGTCCCAGGGATCAACGTGTTTGGGCCCTTGTCTTCGTTCGACGGGATTTGTTGACTAAACGGAAAAGTGACACGGCTTCAATCACAGATATGTCACAGTTCGTATTTTCATTTCGTGAAATCAACACCATTATATATACATAAATACCTATATAACACTCTATAACTTGATGTAAGTTTTTGGACATACGCCATTGCTAAGAACTTTTTCTGTTGAAGAAAAACTAATAAATAAAATAAATAAAAGTACACAAGAAAGACAAAAAACACACAAAATTAAGCAAACAATTGCTGTTGTCAACAAGAATATAAACACCACAAAATATTCCGAAACAGAAATATGGTCAACAAACAAAGAAAACACAAAGAAAAAAGTACTAAGTGAACAAAAAAAACACACAAATGATGACAACACAAAAATATTTAAACCAAAATAATTCAGCACAACAGTTGAAACGAGACAAAAACACGACAAAACGAAAAGACAAAAAAAAAAAAAAAACACAACTGTTTCAACTGTTGTGCTGAATTATTTTGGTTTAAATATTTTTGTGTTGTCATCATTTGTGTGTGTTTTTTTTGTTCACTTAGTACTTTTTTCTTTGTTTTTTCTTTGTTTGTTGACCATATTTCTGTTTCGGAATATTTTGTGGTGTTTATATTCATGTTGACAACAGCAATTGTTTGCTTAATTTTGTGTGTTTTTTGTCTTTCTTGTGTACTTTTATTTATTTTATTTATTAGTTTTTCTTCAACAGAAAAAGTTCTTAGCAATGGCGTATGTCCAAAAACTTACATCAAGTCATGCACTCCCATTGCACAAATCTTTTAAAGATAACATAACACTCTATAGCTTAAACAACTTGCTTTGGAATAAACTATCGGGTAGATATAGAGATGATATTTATGTATGCAGTAAATGAAAAAATTATCTTTACCGCAAATTTAAACAAGTAGACATCCAAATTCATTATTTTATTTTGGATATCCTAATAATTTGGTTCGTTTTCTAACGAACCATTGTATTACATTCAAAAAAAATATTAAAGCATTTAGCGGCAGTTAATAGCCTAAGCCTAAACATATTTAGTTGAGATAAACCAACTTTAAGTCCAGTTACAATATTGTATCGGTGGTATTTATAAAAATACTTCTGTTCTTGTTGGCTACATGCGTGTAGAGGTCGATGGAAAAAACAAATAAATTGAAATTGCAATTTTTTTCCTCCCTCATTTGTGAAGTTTCCAATTGCGAGTGAGGCACGTTTGGTTCTGAGGTACATGCATGTTGCCTAGAAAAAAAATTGGTTGTCTGTAAAGTCGGTTTACGGACGATAGTTTAACGTAACGTCATAACAAAACATTGATGAAATGATTGCATAGTTTTATGAATAAAATTGAATCATTTTTATTGAATTATCACTATTTTGTATGGATACAAAGAAGGAGTGAACTGAAATCTACAATACTATTGATAAATTTACTTTTATTTGCACTCATTAATTAAAATATATGTTTATTACTTTAACGAAGAGATTATCTTAACTATAACTTTTATACATGTTTACTATTTAACTTCTTCCAATCTGTGTTATTCTGTTAAGGATAGGACGATGATAGGAAAAGTAGGAAACGAATGGGAGTGTTTCAAGTTTAATGTGCCTCGAAAAAGTCAAATGGATGGTTGTTCCAATCGAGTGGAAGAGAGATAGATGCGGCGCAAGCTTACAACGAGCGTAACGAGACAGAGCGTAACGGGACAATGTGCGTAACGGGACAATGTGCGTAACGGGACATTTTTTGTGCCTGCAGCCGGCGTTCATCGATATATTAGACGTTGTCACGTCAAAAAAATACGAGAGCTGGTCTTTCAGCACTCGCCAGAGATGTGCAACATCTGATCTCGGTATCGAGAAAATTCACGTTTTCTCGTGATGCAACTACACTTAGGTAATAACGAATCTCGGACACGAAATTTAACGCAGAATTAATTTAAAAAAAAAAAAAAGAGCAGAGCTTGATCAATATATACACAAATAGTTTTTTTAAATCACATTTCTTGTCATGAATCACACGTAGTTTCTGCACCTGCCGCAAGAATTTGTTGCTGGAGCAGCTACGTCGACTATAGAATCGTTCCATTTGAAAAGCGAAATTTTAGACTGTATAATGAAAAGGGCTCCGATAAAAGCGAAAAAGTCTTGAAAAATAGGTATATATACTAAACCCCGTCTTTAAAGGTGAATTTAAACAAGGAATTTTATTAAGATATTGCCCAGCTTGTTAAAAGTCATTGGACAGTTTATAGCATAAAGTTTCCTTTTGGCTTTGTGGACGCAGCATCCACCACAGATGCATCACCATGGTTACACATTTCCGCTCCATGTGACCATTCCATTTACGAAATTACTCCTTAAGTGTTTTCAAGAATCTGTACCGGTTGTTTTACGTCTAAAAATTACTCTGAAAACACGCATTTTAGCCATTTTAACTCTTCTAAAAATACAGTTTAAAAACTTAATCCGAAATCAAAAGGACTTTTCAGCCCTCAGCGAACTTTTAAATTCTTTTCGTAAGCAGACCCCGCTCGGATACCTTGAGTAGTTTTCAAATCGCGTTGTTTTTTCCTGAAGCTCTGCGCACCGTGTGTGTGCCCGGGTAGGCGGATAGTCTAAATAAAGAGTCTCTTTCCTCGGATAGGTATATGTTTTCGTCCCTGCACCGCCGAGACAGTGCCAAAGGCAGTAGCGTAGCCAGGATTTGTGTATGGGGGGTGTTAAGAAGCATGCGCCCCCCCCCCCCCCCCCCGTATTAAAGCGGGGGGTTCCGGGGGTCCTCCCCCGGGAAAATTTGGATTTTAAGGTGTAAAATAGTGCTATTTTAGCAGTTTTCGGTACTTAAATTTAAATATTGTAATGGTAAAATTTTTATTAATTTTAATATGAAATTTGTTTGAGTGATGGATAAGAAATTAATTAACGACTTGGTGCTAAGGGGGGGGGGGTTTGAACCCCTAAACCCCCCCCCCCCCCCTGGCTGCGCCCCTGGCCGAAGGCGCGTGCTAGGGGGCTTGGCCGACCCGGGGAGGGGCTGTGACGTAACCGGCTCAGTGGCTGCAGGAGAAAGTCATCCCCCCTCTCCTCCTCGCACTGAAGCTCATGCAGCGACGCCCGTGTTCCGTTACCTGCGCAAGAGCGCGCGCGTGCGGTGTCGGCGCGAAGAGAAAGAAAACGTATTCAGGCGCGTTATGAAGAGAAAAAAAAAGAGTAAATTTTGATATCTATTTCTTGTCCATATGAATAAAAACATTTATTTATAGTAAATATTAGTGATAAAAATTGTGATTATAACATTTTTGAAGGTTGAGTTACATAATTGATGTGATGTTCCCGTATGTATAATTTACTTGCATTATAAATTATTAAATTTAATAAACTATAATAAACATTCAGCATATTTATTGATTTTCGTAATTAATAAAAAAAATTCTCGATTATTTTACTAAATTAAATATTTAATTATATGCACGTGCTTATTTTAATATTGAAAACCGATTATTCATTTATTTTTAACAACCATATTTATAATATAATTCTAGTCCTTTTATTATTTTAATTTTATAATTATTTGTATTCGTAATTAATGTTAGTTTTGTATTACCTACGTCATGATAGTACAAATTATAACTACGTGCGTAAGTACACGAACGCATTTTTAAATCAAATTTCAAATAAATGGTAACTATTGTAGCCGTTACCCCAGCGCAACTTTCGGATAATTTTTATACAGTTTTTCGGATTATGATCCATAGACCCCAAAACCATTGTCAAACACAAAAGTTTACATACATATAAATCATAATTTTGTGAACACGATAACTGTCGTAATTTTTCATATATATAACTTCCAAACTGATACAAATAATTTAGTAGTGGAAAATCACGGTCGAGTTTGTTAGTGGGCAATATCCGACCAAAGGGATATAAATGGGGAAGGTTTATTGGAAAACAGTAAGTTCGCTGTAACTCCCACAATATGAAAAATATCACATCCTTTTAAACGTATTATAACTCGGAGAAATAAAAAAAATATTTTGTCTGAATAAGTTTTTTATTCGACCAACCATAACTGCAAGGGGTTAAAAAAACAAGGGTTGGAGGACAAAAAATTCTTAACTCCCTTCATAAGCATAACATCGAATTCGTGCGTATTTTTTATTAATCTTATCCATTTTTATCTAAAACTCGTGCATACCACAGAAATAAGTGTTCAATGAGCGCATATACTTAGCAAAAAAAAAAAACATTTTGAATCCAACCGTTTTCAAGCTTCGTTGAAGCGTAGGATATGATTTATTGAAATGCTTGATGTTAATAGTGACTCACTGCTTGGAATAGTTTTTTTTTTTCTTTCAGTTTTAAGTTAATTTTCCGAAATGACTTTAACTGAAGTAATACTGCCAATACCTATACACTTCGTTACGGCCTTTGTAAATAAATCACACTATTTGTGTGATCGCTAAGTTAAGGTAGGCCAACACCAAAAGACCAAAAAAAAAATTATAAAGCGCAGAAGTGTTCGAACTAGGAACCGGAAGAATTCGCGGGTTCAGTGACCTGTAGGATTAACTCCATAGTTCTACGTACACTCGGTCAAATTTCACTCACTCATTGGCTGCTGTATTGTAAAAGGTTCCAACTTAGCAGCCTGTGATTCGACATAGCTTTGGTTGGGTGTTTATCATTGGCCCAGACATCCAGGTGAGTTGTGAGTAGAGGCCGGAAAAATTCGCGAATTCATTTCGCGATAGGCTAAAATACAAATAGTTATACCTCAGTGCTGCCTCTGCTATTGGCTCACAACTCACCTGGATGACGCTGGGCCAATGAGAAACACCCGACCAAAACTTTATCGAATCACAGGCTGCTACGCTGGGATGTCTCACACGACAGCAGCCAATGAGTGGGTGACATTTGACCGAGTGTACGTAGAACTATGGAGTTCATCCTGCAGGTCAGTGAACCCGCGAATTTTTTCCGGTCCCTAGGTATAACTATTTGTATTTTAGCCTATCGTGAAATGAATTCTCGAAATTTTCCTGTCTGTAGTTGGAACCGATATGATGACTTTTCGTTCCTATTTCTCTCCGCTTTTAAAAATAACTTACAGCCGATGGCGCACTCTTTGTCTGCATGTCCGCGGCCTCCTCTTCAAAAGACTGTTGCTCAGCGCGTCGCGTCGCCGGGAAACGGACGAATCACGCGACCGCGCAAAGGGGAGCACCTTTCATCCGCCCTCCGACACCCCCCTCCGCTGCTCCTCTGCCGCAACACCAGTTCTTTGATTGGCGCGCCGGTGTTTGCTTCGACGGCGCGCGTTCCTGCTCCCACCTCGTCACAGGGACGTCTCGGTGCCGACAAAGAAAGCCCGCGCACAAAAGCGGCCCCGCTCTTTGACGCAGGTACGGAGTCTGCCCGCGGCAAACAGTGACTTTTCAGAAATTATACAGTCAACAGAAATGACTTGATGTAAGCTTTTGGACATACGCCATTGCTGAGCACATGTATGTCTGTGGAATAAAACTACGAAAAAAAAACAACCAAAAGACAAAAACACAAATTAAGCAAAAAATTGTTGTTGTCAACAGGATATAAACACCACATAATATTCCATATGCTTAATTTGTGTTTTTGTCTTTTGGTTTTTTTGTAGTATTCTTCTACAGACATAAATGTGCTCAGCAATGGCGTATGTCCAAAAGCTTACATCAAGTCATGCACTCCCATTGCACAAATATTTCAAAGATAATAGTCAACAGAAAACTAAACCTACATTATGAATAGATAAAGAGTTTTTTTTTCAACATGCACATCACAAATTAAAAATGAACACCCCATAAATATTCTCTCTCTTTTTTTTTTCTTTCGTAAATGACGTTTTTTCCAAAGTGTGCCAATCCACAGTTTATAAAGGACACATTTCAGTATGCCTACATAATTAGTATGTACATAAGGCAAGATATAGATCAGTACAAATATATCGTAAGCTTAACACTCTGTAAAATATTTTCATCTTAAATTTTACTAGTTGCAAACTATGCAGGATTCGAATATTTTCGGAAATTTTTAGACACTTTGAGTTCACTTACGGCACCAAACTATTCTCTAATCTAATGTAGTTTTCGAGGTCTCTCCTTCTTGAGACTTCATTGTAAATAAAATCCCTGCTATATTTTAACATTAATTTATTTTTACAGCATTTGAGTATTTAAATGTTATTTCTACCTTCTATAAATTATAAATATGTGTTATTGGATTTTCTGTAATTAATGTGATTGTAATTAAAATATGCATATTTATTATGACGTACTTTTGTTTCTGCATCGAGAGGAAAATTACAGTAATCTAGCAAAATATACGTTCATCTTTGCTTAAATCATTTTACTGTAAAGATTTATTAATAATTATAAGTTGAATTCAGTCCCAACTTAAAATTTAATGTATAGACAATTTTCAGATAAATTTTATAGCCACGTGTTTTTAATATTTATTTCCCATCCTGGATCACTACAGTTAAAATACACAACTGTCGATAAAGCGCAGAATTGTTTGTCCTGAGAACATTTTTCTGTGCCATCCAATCAGTTATTGGTAGAGACCTGCAAAATTCGCGGTTTCGATGGCCTTCAGGATAGACTGCACATACCCCTGTACACTCGGGCAAATAACGCATGTTCATTGGCTGCCGACTTGTAAGTCGTCTCAGCTGGTTTGTCTGTGATTCGATCCTTCTTTGGTTGAGGGTTTATAACTGGTTGAGATTCGTCCAGATGAACAGTAAGCCAATAGCAAAATTATCTAAGAGGTATATGTGTTTGAATTCTAGCCTATCACCGAATGAATCCGCGAATTTTGCAGGTCTCTAGTTATTGGTGAATGCTTTTCAGCTGATCATAAAAAGGGAGTTTTGATTTAAAATCCTCTCATCAGTACCCAACAAAAATGTAAATTCTATAGATTACAACCCTGCAGTTTTTAATTAAATATAGAACAAAAGGAATTAGCGTACGAAAACTGAAAAGTTAAAAATTAATTTTTTATCTGCAGACAAACAGTTTAATAAAAGCATACTTCAATCTCTGGATAAATTCGTGTTTCCGCATTCCGCAAACAATGCATACAGGATCTTTCAAAGAATTTGCAGCTAATTAAATTAATTTAGAATGTAATTAATTACACGCTTTCTTCTAGACGAGGTCACAATGGGGCAACTTCAGTGCTTTATTAGAGCTAACACGTACCTGTTTTAAAAAATTTTCAATACTGTTTAAAATAATGTAAACTTTTACGACTCTTCAAGCGGATACATTTTATAACCTATGAAGTATCCGCATGCAAAGAAACAGGGTAAATATCCACGTGATTAAAATAAACTATGTATAGGGACCGGAAAAATTCGCGTAGTCAATGACCTATAGGATAGCCTCCATTATCCTCGGCACTTCTCAAGTAAACACGCGTGTTCATTGGTTACCTAAATTGTGAGTCGTCTCCACTGGGTAGCTTGTGATTCGACGATTCTTTGGTCGATAGTCTCTCATTGACCCGGAGAGCTCCAGTTAAACTGCGAGCCAATAGTAGAACCAGCAGAATTATACACATGTTTGAATTTCAGCCAATCACGAAATGAATCCGCGAATTTTTCCGGTCTCTAACTATGTATGCAATATCTTGGTTCCATAAAGTTCGCTTAAGTGTACTTATTTACAAGCTTTTTTTTTTTTTTTTGGCAGCCCTTTGTCTTTCAAATTAAACTAAACAGTTTATTTAATCCGTGTTAGTGAAGTTATCAATCATAATTCACTATTTTACCATTTTATTTTCTTATTCGTGAATATAGTTTAACTACACTATAATACCTCAAATTTGACTTGCACTAGAATTAAGCGTAAAACAGTTATTTTTAAGTCGGGCAAAATATGTTTCTTGGTTTTCACAGGTTAGATTTTATTTATTTTGTTTTAATTGTTACATATTACGACTTCGATGATCGATAGACGAAAAATTGTCTTCAATATGCGGTAGGTATGGTAATTATTTAATTACTAGTGTTACGAACGTGAGCAAGGCCGCGACACGTGTAGGTGCAGAGCTGGTTGGCGGCTGCCGCAACATGATACGCGCCGCGCGCGTCTGGAAGATAACAAGGATTGTCTCTTTACCCGCTCCTTCCCTCCACTCCCCGCGCTTCGCCCTGCTTTTGACACGTAACTGACACCTGACAGCTGCGGAGTTACGCGAGCCGCCGACACGTGTTTCGAGAGATTTCTGCCGTCGGGTCGGCGCGGAATGACGCGACTGGCCCCGGCCACGCTCGCGAGTTCTGGAAATTGCGGCTGATATATAAAACGAGGACGGCGGCCTCGGAGGGGAGTTCAGAGAGAGTTCAGCTGGGAGCCGGGAGTGTTTCCCGCGGCGGAGTTTCCGGGCGATAGAGCGGCGAAGTCCCTGGACGAAGGTTCCAGGGCGGAGAGTTCAGTTCCGGGCGATAGTGTCGCGGGCGCGGCGGAGTTCCGAGCGAAGTTCCGAGCGAGGCGTCGAGTGGGATCTCGGCGAAGGGGAAGTGCGGCGGCGGCGGAGTGCGGCGACGGAGTCCTGCAACGGAGGTCCACGAGGGGTGCTGCGGCGAGAGTTGCGCCAGAGGTGCGGCCCAGCGAGGTGTGTGTAACGAGTGACTGGGGAAGCAACATTTTTTAAGTACAATTGATTAATTGGCATTTTTTGATTATTTGCTAGTAATGTAAATAGTGGCAATAAATAAAACTGTGTGTGTAATAAAATCTTTATTTGGGCTTTCTTTTACGAAGCCGGTAAATCGTAACAATAGTATAATCTTCAGAGTACCCCCGCAAACTGCCATTTCCTTTCTCAAGAGATCATCGGTAGCTCATTAAGCGGAAGGAACTTTTCCGATAATTGTGTACCTCAAGAAGGCCTCTTACTCGCAAAGGCAGAGTTTTGGTGGCTTCTTTGAGCTTAATTTACAAATTTTTGTGTCGAATACCAGAAAACTCAGTTCTTTAAAAAGCGACCACGTTCGCTGCCCAGGTAATGAAACAGAATATGTCTTCCGTCGTTCCCAGCATTACGTCATTATTGCCCCATCCTTTCTGGATATGATTCACGGACGAATCCGTCAGTTCTCTAAGTTGAATTAAAGTCTGTCTCCTATAGTTGCTTTAAATTTTCCAGTTTTCGAAAGTAGTGCCCGCAATGCCCATTTTCCAAATGTCACTTGCAAAGCATCACATGTTCGGTTACAAACTCTGATAACCGCACGAATTTGTTTTCAAACAATGTCGACAGAAAAAAACCGCATTGCGACAACGAAGATAAAAATGCGAGGATTCAATAACGATCATAAGCGTAGTTCGGGGGTGACAGGCGGTGGCAGTTATCAGCCCAGAATTGTCCAACCCAGTATTTATCCATCTCATTTTGAAATAAAAATATCAATAATTTACAAACTTAGATTATAAAAGATCTTGACAGAACACTCAATCAATAAAAAAATAGGCATACTCTTGTGTTGTGTGTAAATGATATCTACTTTACAAATCGTTTAGCTATTAATTAAAGTACATAATTAACCATGCATCTTTAAGGGTAAGTAATGTATGTTAGCAATTATTTTGTTATCTGTGGTGAAAATAATTTGGAAAATCTTAAAAAGCTAACAATTTAAAGTTTTTTTTTTAATTTCCCAGAGGAGGGGCCCCTTTAACACGTGGAGGCATTCCTTACCCCCCTGACCACCAGTACGCCTTGCCACTCCAGTTAAAAGGCTGAAATGACGCCTCTGATAGCGATGAGTAGAGACACGGAAATTTCGCGTATTCATTTAGCCACAAGTTAGAATTCAAACCTCACTCTCTCGCATGGTGTTCATGATTGGACTGCAGTTATTTGGACACGCCCCTCTACGACCGCGAGCCAACGATGCCCAGCTAGGCGATAAGTAAGATAAATCAGGTAATTACAATCTACAAAGATATCAACCAATGGGAAAGAAAACATGTGTTGAGCACACCTATGACTTTGGATTCTGCCCTGAGGCCAGACGAATCCGCGAAATTTCCAGGTCTCTATCGATGAGGGTCCACTCTGCGACAGTACAGCGGTTGGTGGGACAAGGCCTTCTGGAGGACGGACGCCGTGCCTGTGAGAGGGAAGGAGAGAGACGCGCGAGAGAGAGAGAGAGAGAGAGAGAGAGAGAAAGAAGCCTGGAAGAGGAAGCAGAGCTTGTTCCAGGCATGACCGCTTCGGTTCGCTGAGCTACCGCGAATGAGCCCGCTCCCTGCAACCCAACGACCGTGTAGGACGAATTCGCCAAGGCTGCGAACTGTTCAAATTCGATTACAAAAACTTGCCCCATCTTAACGTGGTGGTATCGTAAATTATTGTGCCTTTAGTAAATTCATAGTTTTATCATGATTTTAAATAAATTAATATTAGAACAATGGGTAATTGTTTGTGTGTGTTTTTATTAATTGTGTTTATTTAATGGTTTTAAGAAATCAAGTAATATTTCGTTTCTAGCACGAACAAAGAACATGAAATCATGTCGTATACAGTTTTTAATTTAACTTTGGTATGTGTAATTTATCGTAAAACTATTTTTATGATAACATCCGTAAACCAATATACATATTACTTTCCAAAAAGCTTGCAAACCTGAAATTTGCAACTTTATGGAAGTACCGAATTTATATTTCTTTATTAATGGTATCATAAAAATAAAGAGTTTAACGGCAACGCTATATTAAAACCGTTGGTTCAAAATTTTAGAGGCCAACAGACGATGCCATGTCTTCAATTCAAGCATGTAGTGAAATATAAATTCACCGTTAAGGTTACAACCATTAAATAACACTTATTGAAGTAATAAAAACATTCAAAAACTATCGAAATTTCATTTGGTTCACCTTTAATCACCGGGAAAAATTAATTAGGACAAAAGCGAATCCAAGACCTTCGTGAAGCGCCACAGGCGAGCTATCACTTTAAAATAGATCAAGCTCCGTGAAACCCACAAATATTTCAAGGCAATATTTCACATTAGCATTTCTGGATGTTTTTCATGGTCATAAAGAGACTATATATAATTTTTAAATAATAAAATAGTTATTTTTATTAAATCTTTATTCACTCAATATGAAGTTTATTTACAAAAATTATATTACAATATTTGTTACGGCTCTAAAAGATGTGCCTCCTATCTCACGACGAATCCAATGTTATGTTTCCGTGAAGATCGTACCAAGACACTGTGTGAGTGATCTTGATCTTGCACTTGATAATAAAAACTGACATTATTCGGCCTCGCTCCCCTGAAGATGCCTTGCTCATTTTGTCTACCTGCCTCAAAGTTGATGAAGCTATTTTTTTAGATGTGAGCTTCGGCTTTGACTGCGTGATTGGGGAGAAATAAGATAAGGTTGCCCTTTGTAACATGAAAAATGATTTCACGAATAGATTCTCTGGGACCTGCAAGAAATGTCCAGCTACTGCTCGCTAATTTAAAGTTTCTATGGCGATGCTTTTGATCGTAAAGTAATCTCGGAGTTCTTATAGACGTTAACGGTTTTTAAACAATGTTACCTCAGAAAGTGTTTGAGGCAGCATGACAAACAGTACATCAACACACTATTATTAAGTGACATCCATGTAAGGAGGTTGTTGGAGTGGAAAAAAACTTTTGAATGAGGTTTTTAGGATTTAGGATTTTTTTTACGAGCGAGTAAAAAAGACTACAGACAAGTTACGAATTCCTTTCCGCTACAGCTTTGGTTTTCCGACGAATAAAGTCTCTCATACAAAACGAAGGCAAATAAAACTCTGTACTTAATCTTCTCCACTGTGTTTTCAGAAACACTGTTTTTTATCCGGGTGTATTAATTATACCAGCTGCTGAGAATTTCCAAGATCATATTCTGCTGACTGATCCATAACTATTGTTTCCTAATGTACTGCAAAAAAACATTAAAAAAACGATTCGTCGCCGTGTCCATTATTTTGGAAGTACTGCATCACAAATAACTAGAGACCGGAAAAATTCGCGGATTCATTTCACGATATGATAGAATCCAAACAACTGTACCTTTATATTGCTTCTCTGATTTATCTGAAGGACTTAGAGCCAATGAAAAACCATCAACCAAAAAAGTATCGAATCATATGCATCCCACTTAACAGGGGTCACGAGTCAGTAGCCAATGAGCAGGTGGCATTTTCCGGAGTGTGTAGGGGGGTTTGTAGTCTATCCTAGAGGTCATCAAAAGCGCGAATTTTTCCAGTCTCTACAAATAACTGAAGGTGTTTGGTTCTCCGATTAAGATATTTTATAAATCTTTGCTTAAGTTCTGCTTTAAGAGGTCAACCTCTGTGGGACGAAGTGGGACGTAGAACTTTTCGAACCCATGTTCTTAGAAAACTTCTTGACAATTTTGCTTTACGATAGCGCTTCCAATTGCATTAATGAATGGCTACACGTTAGTGCACTCGTCAACAAAATATTGAGGAAAGTGTTTGATTATGCTTTGGTATGTACTCTCTGAAATTTCAGCCATTTTGTGAGTGCAAATATTTTTTTAAGAATTAGTTACGTGACTCAATGCGCATTTTTTTATGAAAATAGAAAATTGAGTATCGAGCTTTCATTTAATATTTGTTTTTGAAAGTCAGTACTGTACGCCTACACTAAAATAACGAATTAGAGCTCTGCGTATAATTTACCACAGTAATATTTTGGGCAGCTGGATTTAAATATGGCCGTACCAGCTTGGGTGACGATGAACTTTTGTGACGCAAAAACGGCTAAAGGGGAATCAGCGCCAAAAAAGGCAAAGACTGTTCCTTTAGCCGGAAATAGGTGCTGACTCTTTCTATCATGGAAACGTCTTATTAGCTTGGGGAAAAAAACATGGCAGGAGCATACAACGCATCAATACTTGACGACAAGATGAAGGCAAAAATTGCAGAAAAAGGTCACATTTTCAGAAACAAAGAATTTTATTTAACCAAGACAATGCACCAGCTCACATCTCAGTGGTTGCCATGACGAAAATCCAATAATTACGGTTTGAACTAACAGAACAACCTTTTCACTCCCCAGAAATAAACCCAAGTGAATTTTTTTTTTTGTTCCATATGCCAAAAATTGCGCTCGGAGGACAGAGGTTTTTTGTCGAATGAGGAGGCCACCGCCTTCGTAAATAACTATTTTGCAGAGACTCACAGAGACGATTGTTAAAAGACAACTGCGCTTCCAAAATGGCTGAAATTTCAAAAGGGTGTGTTCCAAAGCATGAGCAAACACATCACCTAATTTTTGTTGACGAGTGCTGCCATCTTCCAACATTATTTATTGATATTTTATTGAATATTTGGTTCATAATATCACGATGACGCATTTATTGTTCAGCATGTAGCCCACCTTTGCCAGACGAAAAGAAATATTTCTTAAATATATGAATATTTAGAACCAAAACAAAATTTGTTTAAAAAATAATTTACATGAAACTGTTACGATATTAAACATTATTAAGTGTATTTATACTGGAAGCTAGGTGGTTGATATTTCTTACTATACCTGGCCCGGCTTCTTGTATAATGAAGACCGAGGAGACTGGATACGAGTTATATTGAATCAAAATTAAAATTATAACTTTTAAATAGACTTTAAAGGAACAAAATGGTATACCTAACAAACAACCAAACTAATCGTTACAAATATGACTTTTTGATGTGAAAAACAGGCCTGCGTGTAGATTTCAAAGCTAAAACGGTACAACAGTTGACACATTTAGTAAAATTATTCATAAGCGATGAAAGGTCAATACTTTATAAATTATTGTCCAGAACAATGTTACGAATAATTTGCTAATCCCTCCGATAGGTTGCCACAACAATTCAGCTACGAATAGTTCCAAACTATGTTCAACAAGGACTCGTGATATAACGCAACTTTCGAGTGGCTTTGGAGCACAAGCAATGTAATCAATCCGGAATTTTTAAACGAACACGTAAACCAAGCACTTTCATCGCGTATTTGCAGTCAAAAATTTTTCGTCAGTTAACGGGAGTTGTACGAATCTGCGTTGCGAGAGAAAACTTTTGCCCTCGGTATTTTGGACGAAGAATTCTTCGTGTATTTTGATCTAACCTGAAGTATTAATTTGCAAAATATCTAAGATGGCCGATACCTGGCCTGCGTTTCCTTAGTTCAATCCCTGAAGTGGCCAAAATGCTATTTTTAAAACGTCTTACTCTCCGGATTCAGCATACCACCACAGGAGACGCCCACCTGTTTTTGCCCATTTTTATTGAGGAGGGGGAAAGTGGGGGGAGAAAGTCAAAATAAGCCCATTACATTTTTACAATAGATACTAAATAACGTTAAGCTACTTTAAAAAATATTATATGATATGTGCACCTACTTCCAAACACTAAAGTAAAAAAAAAAAAAACAATATTTTACATTTAGATAATCTGTTGTCTCAACAATAGAAAAATCATAAAAAAAATTAAAATCTCTTGCTAACCCTAGGACTGGTGGTAGCTGTAGTCCAATTCAATTTACAAGAAATATATGTGTGAAAATACACATAAGGTTAATTATTTTTTAAACCACAAAAAAAAGTAAAACTAATAAAGATTTGCACGTGTAATTTTACAAATGGTTTTAAAACTGCGTTGGATAAATCAACTAATCCATCTTTTCAACCAATTTTACTATAAATAAAATATAATATATCAATAAAACGCAGCTACCATTCGTAACATTTGATTTTGAGCAACGGTACCTTAGTAAATCAAAAGAAAGGAAACAATTTAAATCGTAATTACTTTTGTTTCTCATCGAAAATCTTGCGGTGGCAGTCGTTAATTAAAAATGTGATATTTTTTAACGCAATGTTCTGATTATTTTTTTACATTTATACATCACGGAAAAAAAATTTGAATTCAAAGCGAATTGCTGGCAAGAGCTTGACTTCATAAATCTTAGAGAGAAAGAAAGCCCAGTTTTAATTAAGATTTGTACAAATCCTTCCAGAGTTGGAACATGTTAAAAAAAATTCCAAGTTAAATTTGGTAATTATATTTTCAGTAAGATGACGAAGGTGCAGGTAAAATCTCAATCAAGAGGGGGAAAAAATGTAACTTTTGTAGGTGAACATATCATAACCAAAGAAACTCCTTTCCTATTGGAATTCCAAGAAGAAAATCATACTCACGCGAGGTGTTGATAGGATCAATCCATAATACGAGCAGACCACTCACCTGGAACAAAAATTAGATTCAATTAGAGTAAGCTCTTATGGAATTACGAAGTACGAATATTTTACAGACACGGTGCTAAACACATTGTGTCACGCGGTTCCTGTAAGTAACCTGAGAGTAACTGTTAATAATTAGTGAATTCTCATATTTCACAACGGGCTTCGTGGTAGCTAACTTTACGGTTTTTGTTGTTCTCTATATGGACGTTTAAATTTCATTCAAACGAGCGCGCATGCGCAAAACTCACATCCTCGTTTTAGATCTATTCAATAAACTAACCAACATTTTCGTCTTTAGGCTTGCACAAAAACGTTTGAATATATTTTTTTCCTTGTCCTTAACTTTTATAAGGAGTGAAATTGAGGTGGAAGGGAGAAAGATAGCTGGCCGAAGTTCATAAGCATCGGAGTCTGTTGAGGCTGCCCAGTTTGATTAAGATGTCACTGCCTCTTGGCTTGTAATGTGATTTGAATAAGGTATTTTTTTGACGTGACAAAGTCTAATAAATAGAGACCTGAAAAATTCGCGGGTACATTTCGTGTTATGCTAAAATTCAAATGATTATACCTTTGTGCTTCTTCTGTCATTGGTTCACTGTTAATCTGGAGGACTGAGGGCCAATTAGAGACCCTCACTCATAGAAGTGTCGAATCTCAGGCCACCCAGTCGAGACGTCTCACAATACAGCAGCCAATGAGTGGGTGACATTTGACCGAGTGTACGTAGAACTATGAAGTCTATCCTGGAGGTCATTGAACCCGCGAATTTTTCCGGTCTCTATTAATAAATCGATGAACGCTGGCTGCACGCACGAAAAAGTGTCCCGTTAGGTACATTATCCCGTTACGTTGTGTCCCGTTACGCTCATTGTACGCTTGCGCCGCATCTATTTCTCTTACACTCGATTGGAACAACCATCGATTTGACTTTTTCGAGGCACATTAAACTTGAAACACTCCCATTCGTTTCCTACTTTTCCTTTCATCGTCCTATCCTTAACAGACTAACACAGATTGGAAGAAGATAAATAGCAAACATGTATAAAGGTTATAGTTAAAATAATTTCTTCGTTAAAGTAATAAAAATATTTGAATTAATTAGTGCAAATAAAAGTAAATTTATCAATTAAATTGTAGATTTCATTTCAATCCTTCATTGTATCCATACAAAATAGTGATAATTCAATAAAAATGATTCAATTTTATTCATAAAACTATGCAATCATTTCAACAATGTTTTGTTAGGACGTTGTCACGTTAAACTATCGTCCGTAAACCGACTTTGCAGACAACCAATTTTTTTTTTAATGGTGTGATTGTAACCGAACGGATGTAGGACGCATCTTGTCTGAGCGGGCCCGGACGGGGCTCTGGCGATGAAGTGTCGGAGAGATCAGAGCAGTGGAGATGCGTGTCATCTCCAGAGCAGCGTCGCCTGCTCCTCCGAGCTGCGCGACCACGTCATTACGTCCCCCGCACAAACACGGGAGGACGACATCCCCTCGGCTCTGATAGATAAGGGTTAATGAACCGTCTCCCATCCCGCTATGAACGAACGTCAATCTTCGCCCAGGAAACTAGATTAGCAGGGGAGGAGGAAGAGATTTTCCAAACACGCTCATCTTATTTGCGAGAAGCTTGAAAGAAAAGTTACGGAAGTTATCTGGGCCTTATCATTATCAGCCAAATCTGTCATCTTTATGAAAAATTTATTCAATAAAATGCTGAAACAGCTCAACCATGTGACACTCATTTACTTCTTTTATCAATATTGGCGTATGATCAAACGGCTATTACTAGAGATACATTTCTAACAATTATGACAGTCATTATGTATAGCAAAATTTAAAATCGTTATAGATCTATAACGAAGATGCGTTTTCTGAAATAAAATTTGTTTAGTAGTTTTTCTTTTTTAATATTTTTAAATCAATATCTTTGTTTTGACTTGAAAAAAACTTTGGAGTAAAATGTCAAATTGGTAATTTGATGTAGCAGGAACTGCATGTTGTTATCCAAACAAATGACAAAGCTTAAAAAAATTTTCGTTTTTCGCACGACAAAGTACCTAAGTTCTAGCTGCACCCACATTAATTATTTACAGGTTTACTACGTCCTGTCACTATCTTGAATTTTTTTCAGTCTTACATCGCTCTCACAACATTGAATACTCCCTATTTGCATGACTGCCAGTCAACATTTTCGGTCATATTATTGTCTAGGCGATAAATTAAAAATAAAATAACAAAAGTGAAGTTATAATCATACAGAAGTGCCATGCTAGTAGAATTTTTTTTTCAAACACAGCTATAATCAAACTGAAATTTTGACAGAAAACTGGACATACGCACGAACGTAAAATAAATTTTTTGTGTTGGTTACAGTCCACATTGCATATTACGTACCAGGTTTGATTTTAAAAAAAAATTATAATATAGCCGTTGTTTACAAATACGTTGGGAGTGTCAAGGGCTACTTTTCAAAAAGGACTTACACGAGCAGTGAGGATTAGCGAAGTTCTTGGGTTCGACATCAGGTGCCGGTAAAGTCTTGATTTCGGTATGCCACGTTTCACCCGGAAACTGGTAGGTCATGCTCAGGCAGCTGATTCAAATCTTGCATGAAAGGGATACAATACAAAACTGCCCTTCCTCATGACTTTTCTTTTACGACAGTACAGAACCCTGCTACATCACCCCCTCCCAAAATCGGACGTACCTACAGGTGTGAGTGAGTACATCATATTTTACCCATCGTAAACGAACGAGTACAGTCGTGTACACTCTCTGCATTGTTAAGATAAAAAAAAATTGGTTGTCTGTAAAGTCGGTTTACGGACGATAGTTTAACGTGACAACGTCATAAAAAACATTGATAAAATGATTGCGTACTTTTATGAATAAAATTGAATCATTTTTATTTAATTATCACTATTTTGTATGGGTACAAAGGAGTGAAATGAAATCTACAATTTAATAATTGATAAATTTACTTTTATTTGCACTCATTGATTCAAATATGTTTATTACTTTAACGAAGAGATTATTTTAACTATAACTTTTATACATGTTTGCTATTTAACTTCTTCCAATCTGTTTTATTCTGTTAAGGATAGGACAATGATAGGAAAAGTAGGAAACGAATGGGAGTGTTTCAAGTTTAATGTGCCTCGAAAAAGTCAAATCGATGGTTGTTCCAATCGACTGGAAGAGAGATAGATGCGGCGCAAGCGTACAATGAGCGTAACGGGACAATGAGTCATCCTTTTTCGTGCGTGCACCCGGCGTTCATCAATTTATTAGACGTTGTGACGTCAAAAAATTGCTTGACAACTCGTCTCTGCTCGCATGGAGATAAGACAAGGCTGGATAAACGGACACTAATTGAATGAACTTTATCCGCGGGTTCCAATAAGCTATAGTGGAGTATCGCGACAGCGGCATGAGACAGATGAATGGGGAACCCTGTTCGCGCCCGCTCAGAATGGGTCCGGACCCTCCAGCTAAACCCTGTGGAATGAACGGGTTGTTTTGTTTGGGTTCGCGGTTGGGAAGGGAGGCAGGTGGGTGGGAATCTGAACTCGCACCGGTGTCCCAGGGAGATAGGCGCTCATTCACCGGGCCGGAGCTCGACGACCCTCGGGGTGACAAAGAGGAGGGGTCGCGTGGACCACCACTGGCTGTACATATCACTGTGCGGCCAGCAGGTGCAGGAGGCCTTATCGGGACCAGCCCGAGGGTTGGCTCTCCTGCGCGATACCGCGTGACCTCCGGCGTCATCGGCGGAGATTTCCAGTCCAGAGTCTGAGTGCGGCCGCAAATTATTACTGGAGACCTGCAAAATTCGCGGGTTCAATGGCCTTCAGGATTAACTCCAATATCCTCTAGACACTCGGGCAAATACCACCTGTTCATTGGCTGCTGACTTGTGAGTCGTCTCGACTGAGTGTCTGTGATTCGACACTTCTATGAGTGAGGGTCTCTAATTGGCCCTCGTTAATCCAGATCAACCGTGAACCAATGACAAAAGCAAAACTTAGGTATAATTATTTGAATTTTAGCATAACACGAAATGAACCCGCGAATTCCACGGGTCTCTACAAATAATATATTCCAAGCTTAAACAGGAAAGACCACAAAAGTTGAAGGATAACCTTTCTAACATTTTGCTACAAAGGAGTCATTGTCTGCTGGTGTATTCGTTCATTGTTTCATTCGTGTCTGCATTGTATTCCACCGTACTGGCCGCTGATTCCCAGAACTTTGAGCCGGTTGGCTGTCGAGCTTCATCTTTTTAGCTAAATTTCCAACAATCCAAATTATTCCGGTTGAAATAATATTTAGTGTTGAAGTATATTGGTTAAAGTGAAAGTTGAATAACCCATTAAAAAAATTACTGTCATCTTGAAATAATTAATATATTTTCATGCTATTTTAATTGGTTAATTTCAGCTCTACAGGCTGTTCATTATCACCAACAGAACTATAGTAAGTTATTAACATAAATAACAGTTGGGTCGAACAAAATCTGGCCACAGGTCTCCGATTGGGCCAGTCTTAATTGAAGTCTGGTACATGGTTTCACTAGTAAATGAAAAGTAATTTCGGTGACGCGTCCTGATTGCAGTTCGTCGGGTCCCGATCGCTAATGAACGAAAGCGCAATTCATCACGCAGCTGCCCGAAATTAGTTTGCTTGTCCGCGCCGGCCGTATTTGCATGCAGACAGTTGCGCCAGCTCCAGAGGCAGCGGACATTATTCGACTCTCGGCTGGCGGTGATTGGACATGTTAAACCACTCCGGCCAGTGCTGTCACAGCGAGTGGCCCTCTCCGCGGGACCAATCGTCGGCCGACCTTCGCTGCGTTGCTAGCCGCAACCACACACCACCACTGGCGACGTACACCGGCTCCTGTCTTACACGCAGGACTCTTAACGTTCGGATGAACAGAGCAGAATCCGAGGATGCATTTTCAGAAACCTTCAAACCCGAGCTCTGCATTCAGAAAAAAAGACAGAATGCTCAGGCTCAGATGTCAGTTACCTGTCAGCACTTTGGTGGGTGAACAGTGGAGTAATTGGAAATGTTAGCTTACCACGGTAAGGGAAAGTTCTTTTGCAAAAATACGCTGTCGAATCAACAGCCGAATCTAAAGCTAGTCAGGGACAGCTGTTATTTCGAAGAGCTGGTCAATGCATTTTTTTTTATTTAAACCTTCAAATATTTCATTACCGGGGGTCGCCTCGCCAAGGGTTTATCTGTGTTACTCAGGCGGGATGATAAGTGCGACGCTCGATGGTTCTTCTAGCACGGTATCGCCTCTAAGCACAAGGCACTGAACTGGCGCGCAGTCTTCTCGTCGTGCACAGGACAACTATGAGATTTCAGCGGTGACCGTAACATTATATGGCCGAGAAGGTGTAATGCGAGTCCTTCAAGTGCATTCAAGAATCGGTACCTGTTGCTTTATGCCTAAAATTTATTCTGAAAACAGGCATTTTAGCCATTATCTCTTTTAAAAATACAGTTTAAAAATTTAATCCGGAAACCATCTACTTATAGGTAGAGACCGGAAAAATTCGCGAATTCATTTCGCGATAGGCTAAAATACAAATAGTTATACCTCAGTGCTGCCTCTGCTATTGGCTCACAACTCACCTGGATGACTCTGGGCAAATGAGAAACACCCAACCATAGCTTTATCGAATCACAGGCTGCTACGTTGTAACGTCTCAAAACACAGCAGCCAATGAGTGGGTGACATTTGACCGAGTGTACGTAGAAATATGGAGTTCATCCTACAGGTCATTGAACCCGCGAATTTTTCCGGTCTCTACTTTTAGGCCCTTAGCAAATTATTAAATGATTTTCGTAAATAGACCCCATTCGAATAATCTGAGTAGTTAGCGTTTTTTCTCCCTCCTGAAGCACTGCGCACCGTGTGCGTGCCCGGGTAGGTTGGGGCCTTTAAGGCGTGCCACCTGAAGCTGTCTTGTTTTGTTCGCCGTCTTGACGGGAAACTTTAACCATACATAGGGGCAGGCATTTTTCGCGAATAAAGCTGAACGCCTATTAGACTGCAACAAGGTATACGGGCACCAGCGGTTTCTTCCTTGTGATTGGCGGCCGTCTGCGAGAGAAGTCGTTGCCTTGTTTGGCTGGGCCACTTAGGACGCAATTTGCTTACGCAATGAATTACTGTGATTGGTGTTTTAACAATCGACATGTAGCCTACCTGAAAGAAACTCGTCCGATCACGAAACACAGACTTTGTTACACCGTTTTAACTATTAGCTAGTCTGAAAATCTTTTCACGAAATATTAATGGCTAGGGGCAGGCATTTTTCGCGAATAAATCTTAACACTTATTAGACTGCAACAAGGTATACGCGCACCTGTGGTTTCTTCCTTGTGGTTGGCGGCCGTCTGCGAGGGAATTCGTTGAATTACTTGACCGAGCCACTCAGGACGCGTTTACTTCCGCACTGAATCACTGTGATTGGTGTTGTTACAATCGATATGTACCTGAAAGAAACTCGTCCAATCACGAAACACAGACGATGTTACACTGTTTTAACTTTTAGCTAGTCTGAAAAACTTTTCGCGAAAAATTCATGGTCCTAACCATGCCACGTGAGCGTTTGGAAAGCAGGTAATCGAAACGACGACCGACGCGAGGCTAGAAACTGCTTTCAACTCATTCTAACGGACGTTTTCGCAACAATTGTTACGGGGGGGGGGGGGGGGGTAATACTAGAGATAGCAGCACGATCGCACACACTAATAGAACGGCATTTCTAATCCCCGCAAGTACTTTTAAAGTTGCGATTATTCCTTGTTGTGACCATTTAAGTGTGTAAAATTGTATTCCAGGATAGTTTCGCTATCATAAAGTTTCATTTGGCACACTAACCCGCTTGGTACGTCCCCTGATGATCACGAAATTGACTGTGTACGAGTTAATGGCGCCAGACGCAGGTCCGCCACTGGAAGAAATCAACGGAAAAAATTGAGCTCTGCGCATGCGCGGAATTCGGATAGGACACCAAGATCCCTTCCCTAAAAATAGCGACTGACCGTGTCCTATCGTGCACTAGGAATCACAGAACAAGGAGGGAAATAAAGAAGAGCGACTCTTACAGTGGAAACTGAAACCATGTTTCACGCGACGTGTGTCGCTATCTGTTGGGCGGGCCCATAACTAACAGCAAATAAAAAATCGGAATAGAGGTTCTCATACAAAGTTTTTTTGCGTTTTTTTTTGGTGGTATTAAGTTATCTCCTTGGCGGCGAAAAACTAATTTAATCGATGCGAAAATACTTAATGCTGTATTGTAATAAATAGAGACATAAAAACTTCGAAAGTTAATTTCGTGTTATGCTAAAATTCAAATGATTATACCTTAGTGCTGCTTCTGCCATTGGTTCACTGTTAATCTGGAGGACTGAGGGCCAATTAGAGAACCTCACTCATAGAAGTCTCGAATCACAGGCCACCCAGTCGAGACGACTCACAAGTCAACAGCCAATGAACAGTTGGCATTTTCCAGAGTGTGTAGAGGATATTGGAGTCTATCCTGGAGGTCATTGAACCCGCGAATTTTTCCGGTCTCTAGTAATAAACCGTCATGTAATATACAAAGGAGTAGGAGGTGCAAAAACTCATTGTATTACGCACCACAAAATTAGTGGCTGCCTAATTAGAGTGAATTTTCACTGGTTTGTTTGCCTGATAATAGCTTTTAAATTACTTCTACTAATAAATAATTGTGGTTATATCAGCAATATATTATGAAAACTACTATCTAACGGACGGGCTCATAACTAGGGACCGGAAAAATTCGCGGGTTCAATGACCTATAGGATGAACTCCATAGTTCTACGTACACTCGGTCAAATGTCACCCACTCATTGGCTGCTGTCTTGTGAGACATCCCAACGTAGCAGCCTGTGATTCTTATAAAGCTATGGTTGGGTGTTTCTCATTGGCCCAGAATCATCCAGGTTGAGTTGTGAGCCAATAGCAGAGGCAGCACTGAGGTATAACTATTTGTATTTTAGCCTATCGCGAAATGAATCCGCGAATTTTTCCTGTCTCTACTCATAACTACTTAAAAAACCTAGGTCTCAGTCTCGGTAATTAGAGTTTCCCCCCATGCTAGGAATACGGCTGGGTTACAGATGCGAAATATTCGACATATAAACCCTTATTTTTGTGTGTTTGAATGCCGGCCTGAGGCAACGAATTGCGGAGTTCGCAGGCGCTACCAGGCAACGGAATGTCGCCTACAACCTCCAGTTTTGAGTTTAAACTATGTTTTAATGGGTTTAGTATTGAAGGACATTGGGAGAACTTAGGTGTTTGGTTAAAATGTTATAGGTGTTTAGTCGTGGTGAATTTTAAAATTAATGATTATGCAGATTTAAATGAATGTATAATAGGTTTAGGCTGGAGAATTGTTTTAAATATTGTCTGCGCAGTGAGCTGTGGCAGTGAATGAATTTATTCTGGATATATTTGTGTAGAGATTCAATGTTGGATGATGCTCCTAAATACTAGCTACCAACTAGCTGCTATTAAAAAATTCTATAGGATGTGATTGAACCACAAGGCCCTCATTTTTTTCAAAGAATTTTTTTGACGTTGGGTAAGAAGGGGAAATTTGAACAACAATGACAACTTATCCATTTCCTATCCGGGAATTAATTCCACTAAATTATGTAAATTTTAGTCCTTTGTCTTGCCTTTTAACCACATCCAATATCCTTAATGAGTCGTAGTTTTTTTTTAAAAGTTCGTTACAAAACCACAGTGTGACTAGGCTTCATTTAGATTTTTTTGGCATGTTATTAGGCGTTCATACAAACTAATGCTGTGTTACTCCATTATAAAAATATATATATCTAAAGCCGGAAATATGGACCGGTAATTTTTCAGCTCTTCCATAAACGTGTGACGTGTATTTTTAAATATCGTGAAGGCAGCTGTGTGAAATTCGTTTGACCATAAAAACCTCATTTTGGCTAACACCCGACAGAGCGAGTCCACCTTTTACACGTCAATCAAGTGGTAAATCCTGTATTTCCGCGCATTTCACAGCTCGCGCCTGCCAATGACAGTCCATCGTTTGATGTGTGTGAGTCATCCGAGACTGCGTGTTAAACTGGTACAGTTGGTTCCATGTTAACTGAGCCTTGTTCGATCACATGACACTGTGAGCCGCTTTGAATATAAATGCACTAACTAAAGTGCCAAATATAACTAGTTTCCGTTAAGGGATTCGTACCCATCCAAATTGGAATTTTATATACTTCTTAAACTATTTTTTTTGGCCAAGGTTTTTTTTAATATGGTTTCATCAAATTAAAAATAAAATATTGTGGCTGTTCATAAAATTCATCATCTGCAGTTGGTTTTGTCATATTAGTAACTAAATTTTTTTTTTTCTTACACGAGAAAAAATGTATTTCACACTAAAACCAGAAAGACTGTAATTGATTTTATGTGCAATTTTGAATTTTGATTATTTATATTTTATTTGTAAATTAATTTACGTCATTATAAAAAATATCCATGACGGAAGAAGGGGGATCTTTACACTTGTAACAAAGTGGGATATAAATTCACTGGTCACTGATGTAAGCATTACATTTGACATCAGAAGTAGATAGATGCCTACATCTCACAGGTCTGCGTTGTGCGTAAGGTTTTTGAAGCTTTTTTTTACTTGAGTTAGCCGTTAGAGTGTGTAACACATATCGGCTTAATAATATCCGATTGTAGGGGAGAAACTGGCCATGAGATATGGCAAAAGATTACTCCAGCATTTCCCTGGAATTATTTCGGGAAAACATTGATATCCTGGATTCAAACCCGGTCTGTAAGAAACGCAAGTCGGTTGTCTGACGTTTGTGCCTCCTCACTCTGTTTGTGCGCAAACGTAAATCGTCAAACTCCAAAATTTACTATAGAACTTATTGCATTTTCACACAGTTTAATGTTACTTGAAATCATTTTTTAAATTCAATCTCTTGACGTCATAGAAACTTCATGAATGATACGATTTCTTCCAAGATGTTCGTTCCGCACATGTTCTAACGTGTATTAAAAGTAATTTTTTATCTTCGTTTTTAATGGCATAAGTATTTGTGGTAGTCTTACATGTCCCAAAAATGTTTAAATATTTTTTTAGTTCTTTAATGTATAACTGAGGTAAACTGAAATCAAATAAATATACTTGAAAAACTAATATTGAATTTGTATGTTATAAATTAGTCTAAAACATTTTTCACCTCAAAGGATTAATAAAAAATGAGGTATATCAACTACTTGAAGAAAATTGATGTTTTTTTACAATAACATATATTTCAAGTACTTAAAAGTTAAATAATTAAACGCCTTTGAATAAAATTTTCAATTTTAATCGAAATCAATATTTGAAGAGCAGTCACTTAAATCTTTTGAATTTATTGGATCCAGTGAATATAAACCAATAAATTTTGATCGTCTGTACTGTAATTTTTTTCAATGGAACATAAATATTCATAGCAATCACAGACATTTGTAAACTTGTACATTTACACGAGAACAACTGTATCACTACAAAAAAATGTGTTAACAATAATACTGGGTTCAGATTATTATCCGGACATTTATGCTTTGTGTTGTCCCAGTACCACCAATAGCTAAAGCTATTTGTAAAACTTTCCCTGAATAGCTTTCTGTAATAACTCTGCACATAATAAGAATCATACAACAATAATAAAGTCCAATTGTTATTTTCCGTGGTTTGAAAAAAGAAATTATGTTTGAATAAAACACCGTTTAAAATATAAAATATTGCTAGAATTTCCGTACGAAATACTCAGTATTATCTTGAAAAAAGGACTTCATTCATGCAAAAAAAAAAAAATAGCCATGTGCTGTACAAAGTACAGTATCTTTGTTATAGTATTACGAGCTATGTATTCCTTGGCAACCGGATTCCAAAGTAATCTTTTGTATTAGTACAGAATTTTTTTTTTTCTGTGTGTAAAGGAAAGAGACCGCGAAAGAGCCTCGTGAGACCCGGGTTGACATTGGCCTTCTTCCGACTAGTCACCGGTCACACCTCCCCCCCCCCCCTACCCCCCAGGGGATAGGAGTGCATCCAAGGTGCATACGTGAAAAAAATATATATACCTAGAGACTGGAAAAATTCGCGAGTTCGATAACCTCTAGGGTAGACTCCACAATCCTCTACACACTCAGGCAAAATGCCACCTGCTAATTGGCTATTGACTCGTGACACCTGTCAACTGGGACGCTTGCGATTCGATACTCTTTTGGTTGAAGGTTTTTCATTGGCTCAAAGTCCTTCAGATAAACTGTGAGTCAATCACAGAAGCAATATAAAGATAAAGTTGTTTGTATGATAGTATATTATGACTTGAACCCGCGATTTTTTCCGGTCTCTATATATACCACCCGTCACAGCCCGTGTAAAGTGAGAGATTGTGCGAGGAAAGAGAAAAAAAAACCGAACCTGCCCCTTCGCGAGGCTTTCGCCATAACTCGCTGACACACTTCGCAACGTATCAGATTAGTTTTTGCGAGCGGGTTTGGACGGAATTCGCTCTCTTATCCGGCTGCGCGGTGAAGGCCCAATACGCCACAGCGGGAACCCACGAGCTAAAAAAAAAATTATCACTAAAGTGAAAAAATAGTATATTTTTTTTTCCTTATTAAGTACAACGTACATCCGCTACGCACACTACCCATGTTACAAATTAGAGCGAAAGGCCAGGCAACTTGCGAAATCAACTTCTCATTCAAGGTTCTAGGTAAATTTCTTAGTTAAATAATTACTTAAATATTTCTGATCATTTGAATGAAAAGTTCTCGCCGATTGCACATTGTTTGGCAGGTCCTATGCTGTTGAAATCGGCACAGCATTTTTTTTTTTTTTTGCCACTTCTGTCCAAGCTTCGCTCTTTTTTATTTTATCGCTGTATTCCTCACACCTCGTATCCAATATCGCGGGAGTACTGCGAATTTCTTCTACAAACTTCTCCACACTGAAACCGACAAAGGAAACGCCCTCCATTACGACCTCGGTGGACTCAACTAGGCGACTGGTGTGAAGTAGTGTCTTGTGCTGAGTCTACCAGCGGGGATGAGAAAGTGAGCATAGGTTCCTATTGGCCACCCGCCAGAGCGGACTAGTTGACTGCGTGTGAAGGGGTTCGGGCGGTTCCCAATCATTTACTACATCGCCACACTCCTATAGGCACCCGTCCGTCCAACTAGTGGAATCAACTAGTCGCTCGTCTGAAAGTGGTCCAAGACAGCGCATGAAGATAATGAATACATTTATTTGATTCACTTCTGTTCTGTTGGAGTTAGACGAGGGTACAAACTACGCAAAAACGAACACCATCGTAAGGCAGAGGAGAGAGGTCACGCAGGGTATGGCTCCGATTGGCTAACAACGGCGAATGAGATGACACAACGCATGACTCGCCGATATGGAATCTAACGGCAGGAGATCCCTCCTCTGATTGGCTGATACCAGAGACAATAGGAGGAGGCCTCTCAAGATTGGCTACATGAAAAAAGAAGGCCCCTGGGAATTACAAGCCCTACCACTTCCCAGCTCTAAGTATATTCTCACCCCTGAAGATTCCTGCTGCAATGAGAGAAAAACGTCGGCAGACCTTGAAACACCCAGCTACTTTAACTATTTAAACTTTAATATCCATACGTAAAAAAATATTATTATACTTTTAGCACATAGAAGAATAATACAATTAATAGTAATCTCCAAAATCTTTTTTTAATTTTATATTAGTAGCACAAAAAATATTATAAACACTAACAAATTAAATTAAGGCGATTACGAAATTTTCTCAATTGAGTATGACATGGCGAGTAAAGAATGTTTTGCGTCACATGTAGGCCTATAACCCGATGTGTCACACGATGATGCTGCGTCATAATTCTGTTCCTTCAGGGGACGGAGTGAATCTTCGTCGAAGGCGGCGCTTTCATGCCTGAAGATTGTGAAAATAAAGGGAAAACCACTCCTCTTCAGATGACCAATCAGCTGGGCGCGCCAGTGTTGAGTCATATGTGCGGTGGCGCGCATGGCGACATGACAATGCAGTAACGATTCCATAATATTCTTGAAAATTGAGTAAACTAAATGGAGCGTTTACTTTACTGTAGAAAAACCTTAGCCTGCCTCTCAAATAAAAAAATCACATATGAAGGCCAATCCATGTCTGACGTTTGAAAACGCCAAGACATGTTTCAACTGTACCTCGTCTCTGTGGATATACATTTATATCTATTTACATACGCTTCATTGCCTTAGTGTTATCAAATTTTCCAAACTATATTCTCTCTCCTCTTAGCTTCCCCTCCTTTTTAATTTCCTTCAATGATTTTTGATGCAGCCTGGTCTCACCCAAGTTTTCAACTGAATCGGATGATACACACAGGAATAAAAAAATTATACAATCTCGCGGGTCCACAATCTTTTCGAGATTTCAAAGACTTCTACGCAGACGCAGCACAGGGGTTACGCATTTCCGTTTCCAAATTCCCGATATTACTCCTGCCAAACGCCGTTACACCGAGGGCTAAGGTGTGTTAGCGCATCGATAAATAGAGACCGGAAAAATTCGCGGATTCCTTTCGAGACAGGCTGGAATCCAAATTCGTTTAGCTTAATGCTGCGTCAGTGATCGGACCGCAATTTACCTGAAGGACTCTGAGCCAATGGCAAACACTCAACAAAAGAAGTATCGAATCATAAGAATCGCAGTAAACAGGTGTCCCGAGTCGGTAGCCAATGACCAGGTGATAGTTGCCCGAGTACATAGAGAATCGTGGAGTCTATCCTAGTGGTCATTGAAACCGCGAATTTTTCCAGTCCCTATCGATAAGTTGTGGACATGAACAGGTGTCAGAGGACAAGTTACGTGGGACCGACTATACCGCGAGCTGGGATGGCGGCCAGCGCACAGCCGATCGCGGCAGCAACCGTCGCCATGGCAACCGATCGAGCTGTCAACCCTCGTGGACAGCCGCGATAACGTGGCGAGGTGCCAGTTCTCTCGCTCACGCACACACACACATACACCTATACACACACATACACGCGCGCGCAAATGGTGTTCTCTGGGTTGTGTGGATGGATTTATCCGGCGGTATAAAAAAAAATATTTATACAAGTGAAAAGTTTTCTGTGGCATTGTCACTTCGGGGAGCCATCTGCGCTGCAGGATGAAAGAAAAGGTTTTTGTTCCTTTACGCCTAATCTGTAGAGACTGGAAAAATTCGCGCTTTGGATGACCTCTAGGATAGACTCCAAAACCCCCTACACACGCCAGAAAATGCCACCTGCTCATTGGCTACTGACTCGTGACACCAGTTAAGTGGGACGCTTGCGATTCGATCCTTTTTTGGTTGAAGGTTTTTCATTGGCTCAAAGTCCTTCAGATAAACTGTGAGCCAATCAGAGAAGCAATATAAAGGTACAGTAGTTTTGATTCTATCATATCGTGAAATGAATCCGCGAATTTTTCTGGTCTCTACTAATCTGTGGTTGAAAGCTGGCAGGATTGGAAAACATTTCAGAGGAAATAATAACGCACTTTTTATGTTCCCCCCCCCCCCCCATTAAAATGTTAATGACTGATAACATGGCAGTGTAGAGACAGACAAAAATTCGCGGAATCATTTCGTGATGTGCCAAAATTCAGGTAATTATAACTTTTTGCTGTTTCTGTTATTTTTCCACTGTTCATCTGGAGGATTATTGGCCAATTAGTGACCAGCAATCATAGAAGTATGGAATCATTTGTTAGCCAGTTGAGACGCCTCACAAGTCAGCCAGCTGCTAATGGACAGGCGACATTTGCCAGAGTATGCAGAGGATTGTGGAGTCTATGCTGGAGGTCATTAAACCAGCGAATTTGTCCAGTCCCTACCTTTACGTGGCCCTCACAAGTAGAGTGGCATTGCAAGAAACTAATTAAATAATCTTCTGAATCAGAACCCGCAGCTCCACAAAAAAAAAATTGAAAAAAAGTCGTATGCACGTGTTATTAACCATTAAGTAAGATCGAGATAATCCTCTTGAACACTTACTTCCCATATTTATTTCGTGCTGTATCACGTAAACGTCGATGTCTACGATGTTACATCGCACTTGAAGATGGCTGCAACGAGACATGTCGAAACGTCGGGCACGCCATCATTTCCAAGGACGTGGCTCAACACGTTTGTGACCCTGGTTACGAAAGCGTTCGATATAAATGCAGTAAGTACACTGTAAAATATTGTTCTACAGTATGTACGTAAAGAACGTCCTAGTTATAAATTTTAATATCAGCTGTAGGCTTTGTAGTGTATTAGTTCAAGGTCACAATTAAAGAGTATTCAAAAAGTTTTATATAAGAGCGTGCGCAGGAACTGCTTTGTTGTTTTCTCCCTTGCAGCTCCACCTACACAAAATGACGACTCCTGAGCACAAAGCATTTTGTGTTCTGCGATTTGCTATGAGTGAATCGGTAATTCCTAGAGACATGCAAAATTCGCGGATTCATTTCGCGATAGGCTAGCATCAAAAAAACTATACCTTCATTCCGCTTCTGCGATTGGCCCACATTTTATCCGGGGAACTGTGAGCCAATGGGAAACACTAAACCAAAAAGTGCCGAATTACGGACAGCCTAGTTGAGACGTCTCACGCGTCAGTAGCCAATGAACAGGTGTCATTTACGCGAGTATTTAAAGGACTGTGGAGTCTATCCTAGAGGTCAATGAATCCACGAATTTTGCAGGTCTCTAAATTCCTAGAGACCGGAAAAATTAGCGGATTCATTTCACGATATGATAGAATCCAAACAACTGTACCTTTACATTGCTTCTCTGATTGGCTCACAGTTTATCTGAAGAACTTTGAACCAATGAAAAACCTTCAACCAAAAAAGTATCGAATCGCAAGCGTCCCACTTAACAGGTGTCACGAGTCAGTAGCCAATGAGCAGGAGGCATTTTCCGGAGTGTGTAGAGGGTTTTGGAGTCCATCCTAGAGGTCATACAAAGCGCGAATTTTTCCAGTCTCTAGTAATTTCAGTTCAACGTGCGTTTCGTTTAAATTCCATACCGGTTACAGTTGCTACATGCGTTAAAACCAGATGACTGTTGGAATGGTCGTAATGGTTGAGACGACAGAGCTATTTTTCGATGGCCTCCAAGTTCACCTGACATAACACCATGCTAATATTTTTTTTTTCCTTTGGGGCTTTATAAAATATCATGTCCACGTTCCACTGCTACCTAATGATTTTCCAGAGGTGAAACACAGAATCGAAGAGGCTATTTCTTTCATTTCTCCGAACCTGTTACCCAAAGTGTGGAATTAATGGGACTTTAAGTTGGATGTGTGCCGTATAACTAAATATGCACATATTGTTCCTTTTTAGGAAAAACTATATTAGTTTACCGTCAATTTGATGCGTGATTTATTGTAAATAGTCTTAATTAAACTGTTAATATATACCATTGAAACGGAGACATTATTTTATGGACACACTGTACTTTCACAAATAAAATCCTTAGAATCTCAGTTTCCAACGACGACACTTGCAAAACAGCAAGGCAGAGCTTTGTAAAATTGCAAATGGTACAAAGATCTGACTTGCAGTTTTACAAGTGATGTCGTTGGCTACTCAGTTTCCAAGGACCATCATCAGAGACCCGGAAATTTCGCGGATTCATTTAGTCGCAAGCTAGAATGCAAAACCTTCACACTGTCGCACTGTATTCATGATTGGCACGCAGTTGTTTGGACACGCCCCTCTACGGCCGTGAGCCAACGATGTCCAGCTAGGAGAGAAGTAAGCGAATCAGGTAGTGCCAAATAACAAGAATAAAAATGTTCTCGCTAAGAAATCAACCAGTGGGAAAGTAAACATGGGTCGAGCATACCTATAACTTTAAATTCTATCCTGAGGCCAGAAGAATCCGCGAAATTTCCGGGTCTCTAACCATCATCATCAAGGTTCAGCAGATCCATATGTGCATCAAGTCTATTTATTTTACAGAATGTTTTCTCGGAAAATGTCCTGGCTCTAATCATAAGGGGTCGTACATTTTACATGCAACAGAACGTTGTATAAATGTCTGCAGACGATGGCACAGGCATCTACGCTCTAGATACTGAACTGGCAATCCGCCAGACCTCCATCAACAACCTACGTAATCACGCGACTGGAAGGGACGGCATTAAATTCGCGGATCCGTTTCCGGCATGCTAAACTTCAAACATGCATAACCTTTGCGGTGCTTCTGCTCGTTGATTCGCTGTTAATCTTGAGGACTCGGGACCAATCAGAGACCCTCTGCCGAAGAAGTGTCGAATCACAAGTCATCCAGGTGAGATGCCTCGCAAGTCAGCAGCCAAATGAAAAGGTGTCTTCTGCCCGAATTTGCCGAGGATCGCGGAGTTTATCCTGGAGGTGACTGAACCCGCGAATTGTTCCCAGTCGCTGACTATTGGTAGGGACCAGAAAAATTCGCGGTGTCGATGGCCTTCAGGATAGACTGCACATTCCCCTGCACACTCGGGCAAATAACGCAAGTTCGTTGGCTGCCGACTTGTGAGTCATCTCAGCTGGTTTGTCTGTGATTCGATCCTTCTTTGGTTGAAGGTTTATAATTGGTTGAGATTCGTCCAAATGAACAGTAAGCCAATAGCCAAATCATCTAAATGTTATATGTATTTGAATTCTAGCCTATCGCCGAATGAATTCGCGAATTTATCCGGTCTCTACCTATTGGCCGACGGCAATTCGCCCGCCTCGCCAACTTCGCCTGCACGGATGACGGTCCTCGGCCGAGGACTCGGCGTTGTGAGTGGGTCGTAAAGTGGGCTGCGTTAAGGTCGTCGCCGATATTGCAGCGCGAGACGTCGCTCGGGCCAATAAAAAAAATAGCTGTCTGCGATATTAGAAGCGACGAACTCATATCCTTGTTCATCCGTTTAAATGGGTGGATATTCTTGGTTATTATATTTTTATAATTTGGTATTTCTGCTCATTACTTTTAATGAATTCATGATTTTTCAACAGTTAAATAAGTATTTATTTAACTGTTTAGATAACCATAAGGTGTAAAAGAGCTAAGTTTGGTTTTATAAAAAATAATTTCTCCGAATCTACTACAGCATGAGATAATAAACTGAGCCTGAACTTTATAGTACATTGAAAAATTTTGTGTTTTTTTTTAATTTGACCATTTAGTGGATTAAAACAGAATTATATATATTTTATTATAGAAATAAAAGCATATATCTGAGGCCAATAAAGCTAGATGTAAAATATTTGGTACAATAATAAACATGAGAATTCTACTAACAACTCATTTCTTCACTTCCGCACAATTCTTCCCATAAGGTGCTCAAAAGGAGTAGGTATATCTTTGCAAAGAAAAATGCATATCTTGGAATCTATGATTATAGCCAAATCTAATGAAAATATAAATGTGAAAGTGGGAATAGTCTACATTATAAATAAGTTCGTGAGTGTGTACAATGGTTTCAAAAGAAGTGAATAGGAAGTGCAAAAATTTTATTTATCAGGTTTATATTCAACTTACAATACAGGTATAACACTTGAACGGAAGGTGTTATATCAGGACACTTAATTTACATAGCTATATTGAAAATTAAGAAGCTAACACATTACCACTTTCGAAATTCCAAACTTCGACCAGTTTAAATACGAATGAATCCATATATAGACATGAAATTATGTTTCATATATTGTTTTAGTAAAGGACGTTTGGTTTTAATAGCAAGTTTTTGTTTAACAATTTTAGCCACAATATGAGCGTCGTTATCAAATTGGTACGAACGAAGCGCTATGTGGTTAGTTAGATAAAAAGACTGTAAAATAGGGCCAGAAATATTACATTTGTAGTAATTCTTAAATACTCTTTTACTTCACATGTTTAACTTATAGTTTTAGCCAGTTGATATTAACTTCAATCATTCCCTCAAATAAGGCTATATGCTGAAACGAAGCCAAATTTTTCAATATTAAACGATACAATTTTATTGGGATGATTTTCTTTGTTTATATCTCTCCCCTTTGAGTGAAAAGGTTGAGGGCTTGTGGAAGGAAGACGACGATTGCAAGGAAACGGGAGACTATGAAAGGATAAAGAAAAGGCCAGAAAGAGAGAGAGAGAGAGAGAAAGATAAAGATGAGAAGGGTCGCCTGAATATTGCGAGCACTGAAGACATCGTCGATTGCAACTTTCCCCTGTCCTGAGACAAGCTCTTTTGAAGTTCTCAAGAGGAGGAGGCGTGGGGAAGGTAGATAAATTGTAGGGAAGGGGTGGTATGTTCCCCTTATCATCCCAAAAATAAAAACTTCGACTCTTTCGGTCCTCCTCCCACCAGATTCTTCTTCTTCTTCTTCTTCTTCTTCTTCTTCTTCTTCGCGTCACCCACCTCACCCCAGCGCGCCGACCAACCACAGGTCGCCGACATGTCGCAAGGAGGGCGCGGGTTTAATATCGCGCTAATTGAAACGAGCGGCCGCAGCAGGGAGTGTCACGCAGGAAGAAAAGGAGGGGGGAGACGCGACATCTGCGCGGTGCATGCGCTAGGCCGCCTCACCTGTGTTTTCGTACCATGTGCGTCTCTGCCTGAGAACGGGAGCAGATAGCAGTTCCCGAAACGTCACTTTGTTTCTGTTTTGGAAAACTATTGTGTTTGTTTCGTCTTTTCGTTTTGTCGTTTTTTTTGTCTCGTTTCAACTTTTGTGCTGAATATTTTGGGTTCAATATTTTTGTGCTGTCATCATTTGTTGAGGGTTTTTCGTTCTGTTAGTCCATTTTTCTTTGTTTTTCTTTGTTTGTTGACCATATTCCTGTTATGGAATATCATGTGGTGTTTATATCCTGTTGACAACAGCAATTTTTTGCTTAATTTGTGTTTTTGTGTTTTGGGTTTTTTTGTAGTTTTCTTCTACAGACATACATGTGCTTAGCAATGGCGTGTGTCCAAAAGCTTACATCAAGTCATGCACCCCCATTGCACAAATCTTTCAAAGATAATACCGCGGCTCCTTGTCTCCGTCAAGCCGCACAGGGCGTGGCTTGAGGCTTGAGGCTTGAGGCTTGAGGCTTGAGGCTTGCGGCTTGAGGCTTGAGGCTTGAGGCTTGAGGCTTGAGGCTTGAGGCTTGCGGCTTGAGGCTTGCGGCTTGAGGCTTTGAACAGGGACAAACACTGCCGCGAGTGCAACAAGAGAATAATAGCACCTGGTTAGCAGGCAAGAAATCTCTGGATCAGCGCGCCAAGCTGCCTTCGACAGCGAAAAGTCCAGAGCAGCATTTTTTGACGTGACAACGTCTAATAAATCGATGAACGCAGGCTGCACGTACGAAAAAGTGTCCCGTTACACACATTGTCCCGTTACACTGTGTCCTGTTACGCTCATTGTACGCTTGCGCCGCATATATCTCTCTTCCACTCGATTGGAACAACCATCGATTTGACTTTTTCGAGGCACATTAAAATTTAAACACTCCCATTCGTTTCCTACTTTTACTATCATCGTCCTATCCTTAACAGAATAACACAGATTGGAAGAAGTTAAATAGCAAATATGTATAAACGTTATAGTTAAAATAATCTCTTCGTTAAATTAATAAATATATTTGAATTAATGAGTGCAAATAAAAGTAAATTTTATCAATTAAATGGTAGATTTCATTTCACTCCTTTGTATCCATACAAAATAGTGATAATTTAATAAAAATGATTCCATTTTATTCATAAAAGTATGCAATCATTTCATCAATGTTTTGTTATGACGTTGTCACGTTAAACTATCGTCCGTAAACCGATTTTGTAGACAACCAACTTTTTTGCCCACAACGTGACTAATGAAGCTTAACTTCGAGAAGAACAGTTTCATCGGGTAGCGACGGGCTCTCTGACCTGCCGCGCGCTGGTGTAGACCAAGCAGCCCGCCAGCGCCGTGCTTACAACTTTCTCCGCGCGGAGCGCTGGGTGTCGGGCAACACGACCAGCCGTGAAAGCCGAGGGCGAGCCATTGCCGTAGCAAGGATTTTGTGAAGGAGGGGTCCGGTACAGCCATCACATCACACTGTATGAATAGGGGCAGGCATTTCTCGCGAAAATATCTGAACACATATTAGACTGCAACAAGGTATACCGGCACCTGTGTTTTCTTCCTTGTGATTGGCGGCCGTCTGCGAGAGAAGTCATTGTCTTATTTGACCGAGCCACTCAGGACGCGTTTACTTCCGCACTGAATCACTGCGATTGGTGTTGTAACAATCGATAAATACCTGGGAGAAACTCTCCCAATCACGAAACACAGACGGTGTTACAGTGTTTTAACTTTCATCTAGTCCCGAAATCTTTTCGCGAAATCTGCATGCCCCTATGTATGAGTAATTGTTCCAAATGATTAAATTAAAAAATAAAATTGATTACCTCACTAAGATCTCAGGGAATAGTATAATTTTAGAACTCCAACATATACATATAGATATTTAAGTAATTATTTTAATTGAATAAAATGAAACTGAACTTTTTATATGTTGATATTTATTTAATTATTTTTAATATTTGGTCCTTAGGTCACCTGCTTGATGATTTTATTTAAAACTAGTAATACATACATTTATTTATGTTATTAAATACGTTAAACAGACGTCAAGTTTGTATGGCAGACGTGGTTACGGTAATACGTTTGCAAAACGGCATTAAATATGGACTACGTGGGAACACAATTCCTGTGGCTTTCGTGTATGGGGCATATCGGGCTGTAATGAGGGGGGGGGGGGGGGGAAATACAATATTGTAGCCCACTAATGATTATAGTCTTTCCAAAATGATCTCTTCAACATTATGTGGCTAAGTTGCTGTAAATTTTCAAATTCTGTCTTGGCTTTTTTTTAATCCTGGAAGGGAAGGGTCTGGATCCATGGACCTCTCTAGGCGGGGGAATGCATGCACGGACGCGCCACGCTGAGTGATAGTAATGTCGAAGACGTGTGTCAAAACTGACGCGATTAGTACATCGATGAGGTTATGAAGTCTCGTATCAGCTAGGGACACCTGTATTTCGCGATTTCATTTCATGTCAAGGTATTTCACAAAACACTGTAGCTTTTTCTAAGAGTCATGGCTAGAGACTGGAAAAATTCGCGCTTTCGATGACCTCTAGGATAGACTCCACAACCCTCAGGCAAATGCCACTTGCTCATTGGCTATTGACTCGTGACACTTTTCAACTGGGACGCTTGCGATTCGATACTTTTTTGGTTGAAGGTTTCCCATTGGCTAATAGTCCTTCAGATAAACTGTAAGCCAATCACAGAAGCAATATAAATGTACGGTTGTTTGGATTCTAGCATGTCGTGAAATGAATCCGCGAATTTTTCCGGTCTCTAGTCATGGCAAATTGTGAGGGTGCAGCAGTACGGTGACCACGTTCTCATTGGCCCCGTCAAGAGCGGGACGACACCTCTCACCGACCTCAGCCAATAACCACAGGAGAAAAGCTACAGTATTTTGTGAAATACCTTCACACGAAATGTATTCGCGAAATACAGGTGGCCCTACGTATCACTTTTCATGCCTCGGTTTCCATATATTAAACTACATTCTGCGTCGAATTAGGACCTTACATTTACATTAAATGGGCCCGCATAGTGATGGGAGTATTTGTGTTGGTGAAAAGGGGACGATAAGTGCGACGCTCGCTTATGCTTCCAGCGCGGCGTCGCCTCTAAGCGCAAGACTGTTGACCGGCGCCAACTATAAGATTCCAGCGGTAACCATATCATTTTATTGAGGATAAATGTACATAAAAGGTGTAATGCAAGTCCTTTGATTGCTTTCGATAATCTGTACCGGCTGTTCCATGGCTTAAATTGTTTCTCAAAACAGTAAACGCGTTTTAAACTTTTTTACTCTTATAAAAAATACAGTTTAAAAACGAAATACGGAAAAGGAACTAATTCAACGTCCCTCAGAGCGTATCCTCAAGTGATTTTCGTAAAAGGGCACAACTAGGATATATTTAGCAGTTTTCAAACCACTTGTTTTTGGTTATTTGACGTGACAACGTCTAATAAATCGATGAACGCCGGCTGCACGCACGAAAAGGTGTCCCGTTACGAACATTGTCCCGTTACGCTGTGTCCCGTTACGCTAATTGTACGCTTGCGCCGTATCTATCTCTCTTCCACTCGATTGGAACAACCATCGATTTTACTTTTTCGAGGCAAATTAAACTTGAAACACTCCCATTCGTTTCCTACTTTTACTATCATCGTCCTATCCTTAACAGAATAACACAGATTGGAAGAAGTTAAATAGCAAACATGTATAAAAGTTATAGTTAAAATAATCTCTTCGTTAAAGTAATAAACATATTTGAATTAATGAGTGCAAATAAATGTAAATGTATCAATAAAATTGTAGATTTCATTTCACTCCTTCTTTGTATCCATACAAAATAATGATAATTCAATAAAAATTATTCAATTTTATTTATAAAAGAGTGCAATAATTTCATCAATGTTTTGTTATGACGTTGTCACGTTAAACTATCGTCCGTAAACCGACTTTACAGACAACCAATTTTTTTCTGTAGCGCTCACGCCGAATGTGTGCCCGAACAGCGGAGCCTTAATATAATCTTTGCTAGTAGCTGCCGTTTGCAAAAAAAACGCGAGTGTCTTTATTGGCATCCGCTTATTTTGACAGATCAACAAATCGTAAGCCAATGATGGAATGAATGAAGTGCTTGACGTCTATCGGCATCGGGGCCACTAGGTACTACGGAGTGGGGTGGGAAGATTATGTTGCGTTTGCAGAATACTTGCGGGGAAATGGAACACTCCAAGAAAACCCTCTGGCTCAACGATTCTTTCACCGAACCTGGATGGCCTTGAACACAGGGGGAAAAAGTGTTCTTTACCTGAACAAAATATTCCTTTGGAAACTAGCTTCCAACAATTAGTTTGGAATACTACAAGAAAGATATTGTAACTTTGTACACAACTTGGATATGGTTATTTTTGTTCATATGAAATACGATTTTCGAGATAACACTAGTTAAGTATTTCTTACGGAAATTATGCGCGTAATATTATATTTTTTAATTGGTGTTTCATTCAAGCATAATTTATTAAACCATGGAATATGTCATCGAATATTAAATAATTTATTTACAATTTTTATTATGCTTGTTATGTGCGCATTTAATACTGGAAAGCTATTCAAAGAATGGTTTTAATAATAACTTTAACTAATGGAGAAGTCTCAGGTTTTGCCGTGTCCCAGCCAAAACCAAAAAAGAATTTAATCTCGGGGTTATGGTGGCGGGGAATGGGGCGATAGAACTTTTTGTTGGCATTTGCTTTCAAATTCGATCCTTCTTTTTTTTTTTAAGGATTTCTTATGTTTTTGTGGCAGGATATGTCCCGTCTGCGTGCGTCCTTGAACACCAAAGTATTCCATGAAACAATATGACGTAGTTGTAAGACGTTGGACTCGCATTCCAGAATATTTGGGTTCCAAATCTCTCGCCCCCCCCCCCCCCTCCTTAAACCGAAATATTTATAAAAACTTAATGTTCAATGCTCACAAATGAAGTTCTTTGTTAATGTTAATATCACTGTAGTACGAAGTTGAAATTTATTTGTTTTATCAAGGTTGTGACGTACCTAAATAATATCTGGAAGGCGTTATCGTTAGATACTGGACAAATTCGCGCTTTGGATGACCTCTAGGATAGACTCCAAAACCCCCTACACACTCCAGAAAATGCCACCTGCTCATTGGCTACAGACTTGTGACACCTGTTAAGTGGGACGCTTGCGATTCGATACTTTTTTGGTTGAAGGTTTTTCGTTGGCTCAAAGTCCTTCAGATAAACTGTGAGCCAATAAGAGAAGCAATATAAAGGTAAAGTTTTTGGATTCTATCATATCGTGTAATGAATCCGCGAATTTTTCCGGTCTCTAGTTATCGAAATATTTTTTTCCACGACTAATTAATAGGGACCGGAAAAATTCGCGGGTTCAATGACCTCCAGGGTGAACTCCATAGTTCTACGTACACTCGGTCAAATGTCACCCACCCATTGGCTGCTGTCATGTGAGACGTCCCAACGTAGTAGCCTGTGATTCGTATAAAGCTTTGGTTGGGTGTTTCTCATTGGCCCAAAACCCTCCAGGTGAGTTTTGAGCCAATAGCAGAGACAGCACTGAGGTATAACTATTTATATTTTAGCCTATCGCGAAATGAATTCGCGAATTTTTCCGGTCTCTACTAATTAAGATAAACAGTACCCAGCATGCTGGGTAACAAAATAAAAAAAAACCTCAACACTCATGCCATTGACGTGCAGGACACAGACAACTAAATGCTTTACGGGTGAAAACACGGTTTGTAAACGTTTCCAAGGTTGAAAAGTGCATCAGCTCCAAAACAATGGTTGGATAACATTGGACACAGTTGTTGTTTCAAGCATACAGTTGCACACGATGAGAGGCATTCAAAAGAAGGTCGTTAACAATCCACGTTGCGCAAGCGTCCTTGCAGTGTAAAAAAAACAATCAGTGATTAAATTAAAACATTGCTCCAAACGCAGTAGAAGGAGTGAAACGGAACAAAAAAAAACCGAAACAATCGCAGTGAGTGGACAGCATTTAGCCAACACAAAACAGCAAATTAACACGTGATATTTTTTTTAGGCATTACGCTGGTGATTTATATTTTATTAGTTCATCTGTATTTTTTTTTTTTAAATCTCTTTACATGCCGATTTTTTGTTTTATGTTTTGAAAATTTGAAATCATAAAATAATCGATATTGTATTTATCCATAGTTTCCGTGGAAAATGTTTTTATTGCTAAAATATTATATGTCCAACATATTAAAAGCAATATGTCAATTTGTTTTATGTATAAATAATATGCTTGCTGTAATCGTATATTCGAAAGGTAACAAGAAAAAGACTACAAAATGATGTTCGTTACGCCAGGGAGTTTTAATCGGTTCAAGTAAATTACAGTTTTATTTGGTTTCGTTTTGAGGATTTTGTAGCTGCTTTGGAGAAACGTAGGATACAAATAAATTAATGTTTAATGTTTAAACATTTTTTTTAAATTACTCGCTTTAACATTGAGTGCTAATATTTTTGAATACTTTGAACATATAGTTTCGAAAGATAGCGTGGTGAGAGTACAGAATTTTTTATTTTTCACCCGTGAAAGCAAAACTAAATAATCAGGCTGTAGGTAATAATTGCTGACTAGCGATCAGATAAGAAATTAGTCTGGAAGCCAAACTGAAGAGCTAAATACCCCTAATTAATTTCCCAGATGGTTCAGGTATTAATGTGACGGGTTCAGGTGTGAGTGTTTCCTTCACCTCTATATGTACTGCATAACGTAGGGACACCTGTATTTCGCGAATACATTTCGTGTCAAGGTATGTCACAAAACACTGTAGCTTTTTCTTAGAGTAATGGCGAATCGTGTGCGTGCAGCAGTACGGTATTCGCATTCCCATTGGCCCCGTCAAGTGCGGGAAAACACCTCTCGCCGACCACAGCCAATAACTACAAGAAAAAAAACTACGGTGTTTTGCGATGTACCTAGACACGAAATGTATTCGCGAAATACAGGTGTCCCTATGCATAAGGCATAAAAAAACCATCACAGACTCAACTGGCCATGACATGATGTCGCGCCTGGTTTTCCGTGGTCATATTTGTAAAGTTTCGTCCCCCCAACAGTGCTCTAGTACCGATAAACCTTTCGTCGCCATCACCAATATCATCACAGGCCATTAATCACCTGCGGAAGGCAAGGATAAAACACACTGGAATCACTTCCCTGCTTCACCTATTAAAATTCGTGCTTGTATAAACATTTTTGTAAGAGTTGCTTGAGCTCTACTGACAACTCATCGTGTATCTTCCGCCGCATACCAACTAAAAATAATATTTTCACGGACCTAATAACTTTTGTAATGTTTTTAATTTGTGTTGAACGTCTAGTCGACAGCTAAGTAATTAACTTGATGTAAGCTTTTGGACATACGCCATTTCAAAGCACGTGTATGTCTGTAGAAGAAAACTACAAAAAACACAAAAGACAAAAACACAAATTAAGCAAAAAATTGCTGTTGTCAACAGGATAGAAACACCACATAATATTCCATGACAGAAATATGGTCAACAAACAAAGCTGTCATCATTTGTGGGGGGGTTTTTCGTTCTTTTAGTCCATTTTTCTTAGTTTTTCTTTGTTTGTTGACCATATTCCTGTTATGGAATATTATGTGTAGAGACTGGAAAAATTCGCGCTTTCGATGACCTCTAGGATAGACTCCATAACCCTCTACATACTCAGGCAAATGCCACTTGCTCATTGGCTATTGACTCGTGTCACTTGTCAACTGGGACGCTTGCGATTCGATACTCTTTTGGTTGAAGGTTTCCATTGGCTAAAAGTCCTTCAGATAAACTGTAAGCCAATCACAGAAGCAATATAAATGTACAGTTGTTTGGATTCTAGCATATCGTGAAATGAATCCGCGAATTTTTCCGGTCTCTAATTATGTGGTGTTTCTATCCTGTTGACAACAGCAATTTTTTGTTTTTGTGTTTTTTGTAGTTTTCTTCTACAGACATACATGTGCTTAGCAATGGCGTATGTCCAAAAGCTTACATCAAGTCATGTACTCCCATTGCACAAATCTTTCAAAGATAATAGCTAGATAATTATAGAGTCGGTAAACGCGAAAAGAACAAGGATATTGGACGAAGGAACTGGCCGTGTCCTATTGTACGAAATATTTCAGCGATTTCTTGAAGCGATTACGGCAATTTTTGGAACTGGTGGACCGGAACTCTAAACTGGGTGTGTAGTAATGCGCGTCCAGTATCTTAGGCCTGATTTTGGCAACCACGCAAGAAACACGCAAGAACGCGATATGCAAAAAGTTCAATAACGACGTTTTAAAACACCCGTTTTATAAACTACGCAAGATGCAAACAAACTAAACGCAAGTATCGACCAATTTTAAGGAGTGCCTCGCTTATTTACTCAACAATTTTCTCCCCTAAATATGTGACGTTTTGTCATATCGCAGATCTCAGTGTTGTATGCCACTAGAAAGACGTCAAAAGGTGATCAAGTTTATGGTTGAATTGTATTTTATCCCAAAAGTGGACATAGTGTCTTTGTCCTCTCCTAAGATACATCTTATTTTAATATTGTTGTACTTATTACACTATTTTTTGTGCGATAGTAATCTTAAGCTAGAATTATGTAAATTAATGAATAATTATATTAAAATATTTAATAAAAGTGAAATAAGATTTGTTTATTTCATTGCAATATAGTGTGGTGTCCTTTGGAATTTAGGTACACCTTAATCCACACATTCAAGGTTTGATGAACGCCATGTAACATTGTGATATAAATGGTCTACTTCAGTGAACGAATATACTGAAAAGGGTAAAGGTATACTCTTCAGTCACGTGTGCCAACTTACGCAACATAGTACGCGCCCCAACCGCTTGTTGTTCCAAGTGATTCTACGATAGTATTGGGGAGAGGGTGCACAGAGAGAGTTAGAGAAACGCCCCACGCCCCGGATGGCTGTGTGATGGACCGGAGGCGAGCGCACGCGCCTATTGGCCGTCGCCCAGCTGCGCGGATCGCCTGGACGCGGTCTGATTGGCGCGGCCCCCGGCTCCAGCAGGGTCGCCGGACCGGAGGACCTTCCTCCTGCTTCCCGACGCAGCGGCGGAGGAGGTGTGCCACTGGGACGCACCACAACGCCGAAATACCACAACGCCGAATTACAACAACGCCGAAATACCACAACGCCGAAATACCACAACGCCGAAATACCACAACGCCGAAATACACTAACGCCGAAAAATGTCATTGCAGGACTGCCACAAAGGTTAGGTTGGACTAGGTTAGGTTAGACTAGGTTAGGTTAGACTAGGTTAGGTTAGGCTAGGTTAGGTTAGGCTAGGTAAGGTTAGGTTTGATTGTGGTGTTTCGGCGTTAAGGTACATTTAAGAAACACACACAAATTCATTCAGTGGTTATTTCGGCGTTGTGGTACACAGCAGTTTTCTAGCTGTTAAAAATTAAAAAAAATTATTGATTTTTTTTACTACGTGTGTTGGGTTCGTGATTGGTTCCCAACCGGCGGGTCGCGACTCGATACTAAAACTATCAGAAACCATCGAATAAACCATCAGAAAAGATAAGAAAAATCTAAACAAATCGAGATGTGTGCAAATATTGTTAAATAAATAACTGTTTTTCTATAAAGTGCTTATATTTTGTCAACCATTTTCAAATCAAAACACAATTTGTTTATCAATAATCAATCGGTATCTTCACAAAAGCATATATATATATATACACACCTATATATGCAACATTGAACGGTATATACATTATATATACATACTGAAGGGATACGATACAAATAATGTTTTTTACTCCACCATGGACCGATGGACCGTGGAGGTATTCCGATAAGGAAATGTGGGTCGCCAGCTGAAAATGTTTGGGAGCCACTGGTCCAGACTGTAAAGATCGTGCCCGTCGCGCTGTTGTCGCCCGGGAACTCCCCGTCGGGAGGCGAGTCCCCCACGACACAAGGTTGGGAGCGTCGCGGCGTCTCGAGGGGGAAGTGAAAGTTGAAGGAGGACGAGCGGAAGGTGAGAGAGCGCGCATGCGCACCGCGCCGACTCCCCGGGCGGCCGTTCAGCGGTCACGCCAGCACGTGATGAGACTCCTCCAGTCGCTGCTCGCTTAAACCAACCAACAACCACCTCGCCGAAATCAATACTCCTTTACAAAGCCCAGTGCCTGACATCGAGCGTTTCATTTCAATTATTTCCGACTTTTATGAAACTCTCAAACAGTCGTTACTTTCAAATACCAGAAATTTTATTGACGTGACAACGTCTAATAAATCGATGAACGCCGTCTGCACGCACAAAAAAGCGTCCCGTAACGCACATTGTCCCGTTACGCTGTGTCCCGTTACGCTGTGTCCCGTTACGCTAATTGTACGCTTGCGCCGCATCCATCTCTCTTCCACTCGATTGGTACAACCATCGATTTTACTTTTTCGAGGCACGTTAAACTTGAAACACTCCCATTCGTTTCCTACTTTTCCTATCATCGTCCTATCATTAACAGAATAACACAGATTGGAAGAAGTTAAATAGCAAACATGTATAATCGTTATAGTTAAAATAATATCTTCGTTAAAGTAATAAACATATTTGAATTAATAAGTAGAGCCACGGAATTAACGCGCATTTATTTAGTCGCAAGCTAGAATGCAAGCCACACTGTCGCACTGTGTTCATGATTGGACCGCAGTTATCTGGACACGCCCCTCTACGACCGTGAGCCAACGATGTCCAGCTAGGAGAGAAGTAAGCGTATCAGGTAGTACCAAATAACAAGGATAAAAATGTTCTCGCTAAGAAATCAACCAATGGGAAAGTAAACATGGGTCGAGCACACCTATAACTTTGAATTCTATCCTGAGGCCAGAGGAATCCGCGAAATTTCCGGGACTCAATAAGAAGTAGAGACATGCAAAATTCGCGGATTCATTCGGTGATAGGCTAGAATTCAAACACATATACCTCTTAGATAATTTTGCTATTGGCTTACTGTTCATCTGGACGAATCTCAACCAGTTATAAACCCTCAACCAAATAAGTATCGAATCACAGACAAACAAGCTGAGACGACTTACAAGTCGGCAGCCAATGAACTTGCGTTATTTGCCCGAGTGTATAGGGTTATGTGCAATCTATCCTGAAGGCCATCGAAACCGCGAATTTTGCAGGTCTCTATTAATAAGTTATAAATAAAAGTAAATGTATCAATTAAATTGTAGATTTCATTTCACTCCTTCTTTGTATCCATACAAAAGAGTGAAAATTCAATAAAAATTATTCAATTTTATTCATAAAAGTATGCAATCATTTCATCAATGTTTTGTTATGACGTTGTCACGTTAAACTATCGTCCGTAAACCGACTTTACAGACACCAATTTTTTTTTATATTGTGCACATAATTTAAAACTGCCTACGTCTTGCCAGAAACAACTTTAAATGAGTAGATAAATCGTTGCTCGAAACTTTGTGTTTAGCGGTCCAAGTCATTTTTTTCTTCTGGTATTTAAATTTTTTTTTATTTACCGTACTCTGAAATTGTTCGTAGCACAGCATTAGGTACACTAAAATAAAATAATAAATAAAATAAATAAAGGAACCTGCTAAACTGTGTTTTTATTTAGAGACATGCTAGAATGTAACCATGATATATTTTAATGTATTTTTTCTTTGTATTACAGGTAATTTTGACGTGCCCTGAAGAACAATTAATCAATCAATATATTTTTTACAAGATTCATTAATTCGGTATGTGTGTAACCAGAACACACGGAAGTTCGCAGGGTCAACCAATGAACTAAATGCACTGAATTTAACAGGTACAGTAGAGTAGAGTCTAGCCTACTACTACAAAATAACAAAGCGTTTTACGTATCCAAAAATGAGTGTTCTGAACACCATAAATAGGTACATATATTTAGACCAATGTCTTTCAGTTGGTAGGTTACCTTGTGTATTATAGTACCTTGTAATTATAAGTACGAAGTCAGTTTCCACACTGATCATAACTAGAGATTCATTTCATATTAAGCTAAAATCGAAACCATTTTACCTCTGTGGAGATCTTGCTATTTGTTCACGGTTTGTGAAAAGGAATCTAGGCCAATGAGAAACCCTCAAACTAATAAGTTTCAGATCACAGACTACAAAGTTGAGACATCTCAAAAATCAGCAGCCAATGAACACGTGACCTTTTCGAAAATGTGTATAGGTTTTTGGAGTCTATCCTCAAAGTCACTGAAACACCGAATCATTTCAGGTCCCTAATCATAACCCACTACAATGGTTGATCAAAAATATGATTGGTTGGCGTATAATCGTGGTTTATTTCCCATGTAAGTGCGCGCATTTATCAAAACCTGTTCTTGCAAGCATTGGCGGTAGCCCAAAATGTTCCAGTTATTCAACTCGAGCCTCAGCCAGTTGCTGTGACCTTCACTCTCCTCTCTGGGCGCACACGCCGCTGACAAAGCGACCATCCGTCGTCCTGTCAAGTGCACAATGCCCTCGGACAATAAGCAATTTGCATTTTAATATTAGCGTTCTGTGCGTGTGCGGTTGGTTCAATAGGTGTACTGACCACTGCATCATGTCACGTGGCACGTAACTTGTCTCAAATCAGACACTTCTCAAAACCAGTCTTACCTTAGGGCCATGAATATTTCGCGGAAAAAAAAACTGATCGTTCATTAGACTGCAATGAGAAGAGACCGGAAAAATTCGCGGATTCATTTCATGATATGCTAGAATCCAAACAACTGTACATTTATATGGCTTCTGTGATTGGCTTACAGTTTATCTGAAGGACTTTTAGCCAATGGGAAACCTTCAACCAAAAAAGTATCGAATCGCAAGCGTCCCAGTTGACAAGTGTCACGAGTCAATAGCCAATGAGCAAGTGGCATTTGCCTGAGTATGTAGAGCGTTTTGGAGTCTATCCAAGAGGTCATCTAAAGCGTGAATTTTTCCAGTCTCTACTAATCGTTCATTATACTTCAATGAGTAGAGACCGGGAAAATTCGCGAATTAATTTCGCGACAGGCTAAAATACAAATAGTTATACCTCAGTGATGCCTCTGCTATTGGCTCACAACTCACCTGGATGGCTCTGGGCCAATGAGAAACACCCAACCAAAGCTTTATAAGAATCACAGGCTGCTACGTTGGGATGTCTCACAAGACAGCAGCCAATGAGTGGGTGGCTTTTTACGAGTGTACGTAGAACTATGGAGTTCATCCTAGACCCGCGAATTTTTCCGGTCCCTAGCAATGAGACATGTCTCCACTAACGATTGTACCCTTTTAATTGGCGGCCGTCAACAATAGAAGCCACTGTCCTGTTTGGCCGGGCCATTTGGGACGAGTTTTCTCCCTCACTGGTCGGCTCTAATTGGTGTGCTGACAGCAGGCAACTCAGCCAACCACGAAACACAGACAATGCTACAAAGTTTCAACACACATCTGGTCTGGTAATCTTTTCGCGAAAAGTGCATGGCCCTGCGAATAATTAGAGACCTGAAAAATTCGCGGGTTGATTTCGTGTTTTGCTAAAATTCAAATAATTATACCTTAGTGCTGTTCTGTCATTGGTTCACTGTTAATCTGGAGGACTGAGGGCCAATTAGAGATCCTCACTCATAGAAGTGTCGAATCACAGGCCACCAAGCCGAGACGACGCACAAGTCAACAGCCAATGAACAGTTGGCATTTGCCCGAGTGTGTAGATGATATTGGAGTCTATCCTGGAGGTCATTGAACCCGCGAATTTTTCCGGTCTCTACGAATAATTTATGGCTAGAAACCTGGAAATTTCGCGGATTCGTCTGGCCTCAGGGTAGAATCCAAAGTCATAGGTGTGCTCAACACATGTTTTCTTTCCCATTGGTTGATATCTTTGTCGATTGTAACTACCTGATTTATCTTATTTATCTCCTAGCTGGGTATTGTTTGCTTGCGGTCGTAGAGGGGCGTGTCCAGATAACTGCGGTCCAATCATGAACACCATGCGAGAGAGTGAGGTTTGAATTCTAACTTGTGGCTAAATGAATACGCGATATTTCCGTGTCTCTAACCATGGCTAGACACCGGAAATATTCGCTAATTTATTTCGTGATATGCTAAAATTCATATGTGTGTATGACTTTGTGCTGCTTCTGCTATTTGGTTCGCTGGTAATATGGGGGATTCGGGTCCAATTAGTGACCTTCTGCCAAAAGAAGTATCAAATCAATAGCAGATGTCTTGTAAGTCAGTAGCCAATGAACATGTGCCTTTTGCCCGGCTATGCAGAGGATCGTGGAGTTTATTCTAGAGGTGATTGAACCTGCGAACTATTTCCAGTCCCTTATCATGGTGAAGCATGCACGCCACCCATCTGGGGAAACTTTCACTTAAGTAAGCTAACTGACGCTAATTCTTCAGTTTAAAAAACTGCAGCTACGTTAATTTAAGAAATAATATTATTTTCAAATTAATAAACTTGATGAGATAGCTTTATTGAAAGCGAATGATAAGCTCAAATTGTATTACGTATATCACACCCGTACATGGCTAAAACCGCAAACATACAAAGATGTCAAAAACTTCTCGTTAGCATTTTAATTTAATAAACTTACGTTTCTGCACGATAAGTGCACATTAATGAGGTATCAGCCTAATAAAGATACAGCATGAGCAAGTACATAGTTAACTTACTGTTGATGTTGGTTGCAATGCGATAGACGAAAGATAACTTTATTGGTTCCATCTCCGTTATCGCTGGAGATGGAAAATTTTCGGGGTGAATAACCTCTGATATTCGCAACTGTGGTTCGAATCGAATAGCCGTCTGACGACGTCTCTCGCACGCGGCGAGGAAACCACGCCTTATTCCAGGTTCAACCACTAAGGGCCGGTTGCACCAATAACTGTTCGGATCCGAGATCGTAAGATCTTTGTTTCAGTGTGATCTCAAGTCGAATCTAAGATCCAGTGTATATGTGTTGCACCAAAGTGAACTTACGAGTTCAGACATTCGATCTCACGATCTAAGTTTAGGTTGGTAAAGATCGATTGTAAAATGAAAGCAAGTTTTCTATTGGCTACTGAATTCCGTCTAGTCACAGAGAATTTTCTTTAGCATGTTTGAAGTTCTTGCTGTAAATGTTGGCATTGTGATATTTACATACAAGCCTATTTGTTTACTGATTACAAACTTGTGGCAGGTTGCGAGTTGACTGTAGTAGAGGTGTAAAAGTAACGAAAAAAAGCGTACCCGTATGTATTCGTTACTATAACAATTAGTACTCGTTACTATCGTATCGTTACGTTACTCGTTACTTCTGATACCGCATAACAAGCTATGTTATGTTGCAGCAACGAATCGAGTCGTATTGCGTACGCGTACAGTATGACGTCGCGTAAATAATAATAAATAGAATATAAACAATTAACAATATTTGATAATTAACAGTTTTTGTTAACCAAGAAACAATTAAATCTGATTAGAGCGGTTTTATTATATTATCTCTTTTAAGATAAAAAAACCGTGAAAATATGCGATAATAAAAAAAATAAAAACATACATATATCTAATTTGTAAAAAATACTTTCTTATAAATAGTAAAAAACTTGGACGACGAATTCCCAAATTATACTTTACTTAATAAACAAACATCGTCCTTTGTAACGTAAATTCGTCGAATACCGCATGCGTAAAACATACGAAAAATGCGAGTAACGAGATGCCGCCGTGTGTAAGGTTTCGTTACGTACTCGTTACTAGATGGCGCACCCGTTACTCAGTACCGAATACATACGGTTTGCTACAGCTCTAGTTGACTGGGTTACACGCGAGTACACATGACGATGGAAAAGAAAATTTCAGTATCTAAAAAAAGTTTTTTTCTCTGAAAAAGAAAAAAAATCATCCTTGTCGATTTGGTGCAAGAAAGACAGGATATTTTAGAGTATAAGAGAACTGATGGCGTGTTTTGTAAGCAGAAGGAAGAAGCTTGGCAAGAATTTGGCATTATATTTTAAATAACATTATGATGACAATTACCGTACTTCGGGCATACCTAAAAACATATCGGCCTAAATTTCCTGTAAACTATTGTAACCCATCAAAATATCAATTGTAAACAAACCAGTATCTATGCAAACACGACTACAAAACACAACAAACCAACGAAAAATACACAAGATCTCGGATCCAACTGCTCTGAACCATCAATTTCGGTGGTTCAAACAGAGGTTCACCTCAATCCTCTGTTAGAAGGTGAACTCGAATGGTGCAATCCGTTTGTGTGACTATCGTGGTTCATTACCTCGTATGATCTCAGATCGACCAGCGATCTTCAATGGTGCAACCGGCCCTAAGTGGTTCTGGTTATTTAGTTTATTTTATCATTACTAGGGACACCTGTATTTCGCGATTTCATTTCATGTCAAGGTATTTCACAAAACACTGTAGCTTTTTCTAAGAGTCATGGCTAGAGACCGGAAAAATATCACGGATTCCTTTCGAGACAGGCTGTAATTCAAACTCGTTTAGCTTAATGCTGCGTCAGTGATTGGACCGCAATTTACCTGAAGGACTCTTAGCCAATGGCAAACACTCAACAGAAGAAGTATCGAATCATAAGAATCGCAGTAAACAGGTGTCCCGAGTCGGTAGCCAATGACCAGGTGATAGTTGCCCGAGTACATAGAGAATCGTGGAGTCTATCCTAGTGGTCATTGAAACCGCGAATTTTTCCAGTCCCTAGTCATGGCAAATTGTGAGGGTGCAGCAGCACGGTGACCACATTCTCATTGGCCCCGTCAAGAGCGGGACGACACCTCTCCCCGACCTCAGCCAATAAAAACAGGAGAAAAGCTACAGTATTTTGTGAAATACCTTGACACGAAATGTATTCGCGAAATACAGGTGTCCCTAATCATTACTATTATTTTATACTGTGTTCGTCTGTGTTGTTATTATATATATTTTTTTTCGTGACTAAATTCCTTCCACGGAATTCTTGTGCTGTTTGATACTGAGGTTTGAATGTGTTCGTGTGTGCTTTTGACATAATACCAGTTTAAGGTTCATCGTCGGGTTTATCTTTTTGGCGTCAGCTGATTTAAGCTTTTTTTCTATGGGTTTATGTTCTAATTTTTATTTTTTTTGTTTTGCTTTTATGAATTTTCCGCGTGACAAACAGTGCAAAACAGCAATGGCGTACAAAGAGAAAAACGTTTGTTTGAATCAAACAAATATTTGTTTATATATGGCGAAACAAATATTTAGGCTACTTAGTGGAACAAAATATAATTTTTTTTTTTTAGTTTAACCAAAATCGGTAAGTAACAAAAATAATTTTTTACACGTGACCAAATACACATTTGAGTTGACAAAATCATTTCTTACTACTAGAAAATATTTGTTTGAATTAACAAAATATATTTATTTCGCCATATACAAACAAATATTTTGTTGAGGCAAACAAAGCTTTCTGTGGGTGTATGTTCGAGGAATCGCCGCGTCGCTGCGTGCGCGAGTGCGTGCGCGAGTGCGTGCGCGAGTGCGGGGGCGAGTGCGTGCCGCGACTGGCTGCCAGGGGGGAAGCAGGGGGGTAAACCCGCTGGCACGTGACGCAAGTAGGCTGGCGAGAGGAGCCCGCGCTGGCCCGCGGCCCGGCTGAGTGTGAGAGGGCGCTTATCGCGCGGCGCGGCGCGATGACGGGGCAGCGAGCGAGCCCGCGCTGGCCCGCGGCCCGGCTGAGAGTGAGAGGGCGCTTATCGCGCGGCGCGGCGCGATGACGGGGCAGCGAGCGAGCCCGCGCTGGCCCGCGGCCCGGCTGAGAGTGAGAGGGCGCTTATCGCGCGGCGCGGCGCGATGACGGGGCAGCGAGCGAGCCCGCGCTGGCCCGCGGCCCGGCTGAGAGTGAGAGGGCGCTTATCGCGCGGCGCGGCGCGATGACGGGGCAGCGAGCGAGCCCGCGCTGGCCCGCGGCCCGGCTGAGAGTGAGAGGGCGCTTATCGCGCGGCGCGGCGCGATGACGGGGCAGCGAGCGAGCCCGCGCTGGCCCGCGGCCCGGCTGAGAGTGAGAGGACGCTTATCGCGCGGCGCGGCGCGATGACGGGGCAGCGAGCGAGCCCACGCTGGCCCGCGGCCCGGCTGAGAGTGAGAGGGCGCTTATCGCGCGGCGCGGCGCGATGACGGGGCAGCGAGCGAGCCCGCGCTGGCCCGCGGCCCGGCTGAGAGTGAGAGGACGCTTATCGCGCGGCGCGGCGCGATGACGGGGCAGCGAGCGAGCCCGCGCTGGCCCGCGGCCCGGCTGAGAGTGAGAGGGCGCTTATCGCGCGGCGCGGCGCGATGACGGGGCAGCGAGCGAGCCCGCGCTGGCCCGCGGCCCGGCTGAGAGTGAGAGGGCGCTTATCGCGCGGCGCGGCGCGATGACGGGGCAGCGAGCGAGCCCGCGCTGGCCCGCGGCCCGGCTGAGAGTGAGAGGGCGCTTATCGCGCGGCGCGGCGCGATGACGGGGCAGCGAGCGAGCCCGCGCTGGCCCGCGGCCCGGCTGAGAGTGAGAGGGCGCTTATCGCGCGGCGCGGCGCGATGACGGGGCAGCGAGCGAGCCCGCGCTGGCCCGCGGCCCGGCTGAGAGTGAGAGGGCGCTTATCGCGCGGCGCGGCGCGATGACGGGGCAGCGAGCGAGCCCGCGCTGGCCCGCGGCCCGGCTGAGAGTGAGAGGGCGCTTATCGCGCGGCGCGGCGCGATGACGGGGCAGCGAGCGAGCCCGCGCTGGCCCGCGGCCCGGCTGAGAGTGAGAGGGCGCTTATCGCGCGGCGCGGCGCGATGACGGGGCAGCGAGCGAGCCCGCGCTGGCCCGCGGCCCGGCTGAGAGTGAGAGGGCGCTTATCGCGCGGCGCGGCGCGATGACGGGGCAGCGAGCGAGCCCGCGCTGGCCCGCGGCCCGGCTGAGTGTGAGAGGGCGCTTATCGCGCGGCGCGGCGCGATGACGGGGCAGCGAGCGAGCCCGCGAGCTACACTCGCCGAGCGAGACAACTCGCGCGTTGCCGCTAGTGCGGTTCGTAATACACAATCATAAAAAATTGCAACTATTCGTTCCGCAAAAATAAAATCAAAGGAAAAATTGTATACAAATTATATTTACAAAGGTTCCTAGCTGAGTGTTTTGTCATCTTCATGTTAGCTGTCTCCTTCTCTTTTTCTCGTGTAGATTGTTTAAATTTAGTTTCTTTTATAATGTTTATTATTAACAATGTATGTGATTTAGTAGTTAGTTTTATGCGATGTATAGATACCTGTAAAATTCGCGGATTCATTTCACGATAGGATCGAGTCCAAATTCTTTTGACATTATTTTGCTTCAGTGATTGGGCCACAGTTTATCTGAAGGACTCTGGGCAAATGAAAAATATTTAACAGAAGAATTAGCGAATCACGATCATTCCAGTCAACAGGTGTTACGAGTCGGTAACCAATCAGCAGATGTAATTTGCACGAGTGCGTAGAGGATAATGGAGTCTACCCTTTAGGGATTTGAAATCGCGAATTTTACAGGTCTCTAGCGATGTAAGTAGAAACCGGAATAATTCCGTGGGTTCAGTCACATTCAGGATAGACTGCGCGGTCCTCTACATACTCGGCCAAAAGACGCCTGTTTATTAGCTGCTGACTTGCGAGACATCTCACCTGGATGACTTGTGATACGATACTTCTTTGTCTGATGGGCCCCAGAATCCTCCAGATTAACAGCGAACCTACAGCATAAGCAGCACAAATATACACATATTTGAAGTTATATTTATCAATAAATAGTGTATTTTCCCAAATAATAATAATAATGATAACGCAAGAACAAACTTCGAATGCTCAACTGGTACAATATGTCGGACCCTCACGACGTGTAGCACGGTACTAATAGGTAGGAGCAGGCATTTTTCGCGAAAAAAAAAAAAAAATTGAATAGCTATTTGACTGCAACAAGGTTTCTCCCTTGTGATTGGCGGCTGTCTGCGAGAGACGTCGATCCCGTATTTGACCGAGCCACTCAGGACGGGTTATCTACCGCGCTGAACTACTGTTATTGGTGCTGTAACCATCCACGTGTACCTGAAAGAAACTAAAACCAATCGCGAAACATGTATAAGATACTACGGTGTTTTAACTTTCATCTAGTCTCAGAATCTTTTCGCGAAATATGCATGCCCCTACGAATAGGTAGATACCGGAAAAATTCCCGGATTCATTTCACGATATGCTAGAATCCAAACAACTGTACATTTTTATTGCTTCTGTGATTGGCTTACAGTTTATCTGAAGGACTTTTACCCAATGGGAAACCTTCAACCAAAAAAGTATCGAAACGCAAGCGTCCCATTTAACAGGCGTCACGAGTCCGCAGCCAATGAGCAGGTGGCATTTTCCGGAGTGTGTAGGGGGTTTTGGAGTCCATCCTAGAGGTCAACCAAAGCGCGTATTTTTCCAGTCTCTAGTTATCTACCACGCTGAACTTCTATTATTGGTGCTGTATCAATCCACGTGTACCTGAAAGAAACTCAACCAATCGCAAAACATGTAAGCTACTACGGTGTTTTAACTTTCATATATAGTCTCAGAATCTTTTCACGAAATATGCACGCCCCTGCGAGTATGTCTCCGTGAATGACTGGATGCCGAGACCAGCGGGGCGACTCCCGGCTGCTGGCGAGGCTGCGCGGAGCTGACGGGCTCCCGGCTGCCCTCGGCCTCGCCCACCGGCGCCCAACAAGGCGCGGCGAGCTGTTCCCGCCACGCGACCCGCTGACTCGCGGCTCTCTCCCAGCCACCACCACTCCCGAGCAGATACACTCGGTTTCAGTTCGGTCACGGGGGGGGGGGGGGGGGGGTAAACAATTAGCACGTCCCAAGCACCCAACCCCTGCACGGTTGATTTTTCAGCCCCGCCCAACTCTTCTTACCTGGACACTCTTCCCTCTTGTCCAATAGTTACCTGCTTGCTTGATGCATGATAGAGACCTGCAAAATTCGCGGATTCATTCGGTGATAGGCTAGAATTCAAAGAAGGATCGAATCACAGACAAACCAGCTGAGACGACTTACAAGTCGGCAGCCAATGAACTTGCGTTATTTGCCCGAGTGTACAGGGGTATGTGCAGTCTATCCTGAAGGCCATCGAAACCACGAATTTTGCAGGTCTCTATGCATGGTATTTGATCACCGCATGACCCGGCCCAGGTTTTTCCCTGTGTCTATGCAGGTTTTACCTGGGTCACATTAGTTAACTTTTAAGCTAGACGTTCAATGGGTAGAGACCTGAAAAATTCGCGGATTCATTTCGTGTTATGCTAAAATTCAAATAATTTTACCTTAGTGCTGCTTCTGTCATTGGTTCACTGTTAATCTGGAGGACTGGGGGCCAATTAGAGACCCTCACTCATAGAAGTGTCGAATCACAGGCCACCCAGTCGAGACGACTCACAAGTCAACAGCCAATGAACAGTTGGCATTTGCCTGAGTGTGTAGAGGATATTGGAGTCTATCCTGGAGGTCATTGAACCCGCGAATTATTCCGGTCTCTATCAAAGGGGCGTCATCCATGGCGCCAATTGCTGCCATGGCTGGCCAGTAAACCCCAATTAGCACATGATGCACGCGCCCTTGTCCTGCATGGTTAAAAACCCTCATGGTAGAGTGTATAGGCTTCGGCCTGAGACACACTTAGGTCCTCCCCTAACCTGGACCCTCCCCTTACACACTTAGAATAATTTAGGCTAGGAATAAAAAATTATTAGCACGCGCCTGCGTCCCCCACGCGTCTCCGCCCGAGCCAGAGGGCTACGAAGTTCGTATCTGAGTTAGTCCCTCTGCTAACACCATCCTCGAGCTAATGCACCAACACGTATGGTTCAAAGGAATGCTTTTTTTCCTTTCGAATAAAAAAATAATTGTTTTTCGATGGTCAAACGATGGTTATTATTCTATTTAAACTATGTAATGGTTATAAAACTAATTAATTTTAATGTATCAAAATTATCATCTAATTTGTGATCACACTGTTACACGTGAGTTTGTTTTTGTGGCAGATGTTTATTGTCTTTCATACGTGTAGTTATTACTTTCCTTTTTTATTGGTTGTTAGTTAAAATTATTTTATATGTATATATAATTGAACTGTTTATAAAAATTGAAAAGGGGCCTGAAAATATGTTTGGTGCAAGTTACAAACAAAAAAAATCTACTAAACGCCCACCACTCCCAAAAGATAACATCCAACAAAGAACTTTAGCCAACATGGAAGATGCGTCTCTGTCTCGCTTTACTTACTCTGGTTCAGAGCTCTCGCTACTGGGCGGGTCAAATACAATACAATCCATTGCCTTACTCTCTGTGCTCTCTTAAGCTCTGTGCTTACAACATCTACAATTTGGCGTTTGTATGAAAGTTCTGTAACAAAAAAAAAACTGATGGGATCGCACCGCCGTACCGCCATTTGACCGGCACGGGGCGTGAACCGGACGCGATAAAGCGGACCCGCTAACTCGCCTCTCGCCCGGGCTCCGGCTGCCGGCCGGTCGCCATGGCAACGACACGCGGGGGCGTCTGGCGGTTTCTGCTGAGTCACGCGCCTACAGAGGTTATGTTCGCCGCGCCGGGGTGGGGGGGGGGGGGGTCGATCAGAAGGAAATAATAATATCCGCAGTAAAGATGCCGGCCGTGCGAGGCACAAAAGCGACTCCGGGGTCTCGAGTGAAGTCCACGCTCCCCTCCCTCTACTCCTCCAGCTCCGAGCAGAAGAAGAATGAAGAAGACGACCAGGAGGTCACCGCGAGGTTTGCCGGAGGCTGCGAGGAGGAGGAGGCCCTTGTTTGTTCGTCAGGCACGACCGAGTGCCATGGGGGGGGGGGGGGTCGTGACCCCGGGGAACCTCGAGCCGCCAGTTTGACTCCTGACAGGCATTCTCTCCCCGCCGTCGAAGGGGCGATCCCCCCCCCCCCTCGACCACGACGCCTGCCGTCGAGGCGATGCCTCTTGATCCGGGACTGCGCGCGCCGTCTCCCGTCGAGCACTGTTAGCGTGACCCGGTGAACTCGGGGACGCACCACAACGCCGAAATACCACAACGCCGAATGCCAAATTGACCGCAACGCCGACAGCTAGAAAACTGCTGTGTACCACAACGCCGAAATACATTAACGCCGAAAAATGTCATTGCAGGACTGCCACAAAGGTTAGGTTAGGTAAGGTTAGCTCACAAATTCATTCAGTTGTTTTTTCATTTTGCTCCTGTGCCCCCCCCCCCCCCCCATCCAAGCAGCAACATTTTTCGGCGTTACTGTAATTCGGCGTTGTGGTACACAGAAGTTTTCTAGCTGTCGGCGTTGCGGTCAATTTGGCATTCGGCGTTATGGTATTCGGCGTTATTGTACGTTCGGCGTTTGTTATTTCGGCGTTGTGGTAACGACCCGGTGAACTCCAGCACACGCGATGCTGTTAGGAATCGTAGAGTTCACCTACTTAGGCTCAGTGCAGCAATAAGTACACAGGAAAAATTCGCGAATTCATTTCGCGATAGGCTCAAATACAAATAGTTATACCTCAGTGCTGCCTCTGCTATTGGCTCACAACTCACCTGGTTGACTCTGGGCCAATGAGGAACACCCAACGAATGCTGTATCGAATCACAGGCTGCTACGTTGGGACGTCTCACAAGACAGCAGCCAATGAGTGGGTGACATTTGACCGAGTGTACGTAGAACTATGGAGTTCATCCTACAGGTCACTGAATCCGCGAGTTTTTCCGGTCCCTAGCAATAAGATAGATCAGCGGTTACCAAACGCTGGGTCGCGACCCACCAGTGGGTCGTGGAAGGATTACAGGTGGGTCGCGACTCGATCCTAAAACTATCAGAAACCATCGAATAAACCACCAGAATAGATAAGAAAAATCGAAGAAAATTAGAATTGTGTCCAAACACATATCTATTTTAGATAAATAACTGTTTTGCTACAAATCTCTTATATTTAATCAACCATTTTCAAATTTGAACGCAAATTGTTTATCAATAATCGATCGGTATTTTCAAAAAAGTTAATATATATTTGCAATATTTGATGGTAAATTATATATACATAAGGAAGGGGAGACGAAACAAATAAGGTTTTTTACTCCACCATGGACCGATAGACTTTGGAGTTAATTCTATAAGGAAAGGTGGGTCGCCAGCTGAAAAGTTTTGTGAACCACTGAGGTAAATAGAAATGAATAGAGACAGGAAAAATTCGCTTGTTCATTGGCCTCTAGGATAGACTCCATAGTTCCATACATCTCGGGAAAATGACACCTTTTTCATAGGCTACTGAGTAGTGAGACATCTCAACTAGATTGTCCGTAATTCGGCACTTTCTCAGTTTAGGGTTTCCTATTGGCTCACAGTTCCCCAGATAAATTGTGAGCCAATCCCAGAAGCGGTACGAAGGTATAGTTGTTTTAATGCTAGCCTATCGCGAAATGAATCCACGAATTTTGCATGTCTCTACTCATTACACATGCCCCACCTCATGGGTGAGCCACTGCCGTTGCAAAAGCCGTTGCCATGGAGACGAAGAAAGTGTCATCAAGAACAGTTAGATTCTGTTTCGAGGTGTGGTTTTCTCGTGATCTCACCTAAACAGTGACCTCCCTCGTGTTTCGAAGGTCAAGTGTGTAAAATTTCATCACAGTCAGGACACACAAACACGCGTTCAATTTTTATATATTGTATATAGTAGGTGAAAAGGTTAATTTTCAGTTCTGTCACACATTCTCAGGCATTATATTCCACCGCCTTAAAAAAATTACGGAGCGTCATCGGTGACAACTTAATCCCAATTAAAGTCCACAGCGACTACATTGTGTCTGTTTAAATAAAGTAGCAGGAGTTAATTTTTTAATGAAAACTTTGGCATATAAGTTGTCTTCAAGATGTGCTCCGCTCTAGGTTAACGGCAAGATGGGGAATACAGGATACTGTAGTGGCGGAAAACTAGATGCACAACCGAGAGATTGAACGACTTAATCCAGCATTCTATTTTATCCAGCTAACATATTTATACGATAACCTATAACGAAAGTTAGTTTAAATAAAATAATAGCGATCATTTAGATGTTGAAAAAATATTAATGCTAACGTTTCTTTCGAACTTTTTTTTTCGATTCATATCAATCCCATTTTTTTTTTCTTTCAAATTTAGTTCTCTATCCTCCTTTGGATTTTGATGATGCAATCTTGGCGTATAAATGTATTCTGAAATCAAATGAAAATTTCTTTGAAATTCTTCTGAACAACATTTGAGTAAAGGACTGTAAAAATGACATCATAGTCATGAGTAGCTGTTAAAATAATCAATTCAAAAATTTATTAAGTAAGTCGAAAAGACGACATTGTGAAGTACTTAATTTGAATATAGAAACCACTAGAAGAGCCGACATAGAATTTATAAACTAAAAATAATTATTTGATATTAGTTGTTTGCAGAAATATTCCAATGCCACAACTTTGTGTCAATTACGACTAGTAGTAGATGGAATAGAAAGAAAGTTTAGATTTGCACTGAAAATATATTCCTTTAACTCAACACTAGAAACGTTTTGAAAAATAATCTAATTTAACAGAAATGTCGAAGAAAAATCTTTTTTCACATATACGAGTGAGGTTTGCGAGAGGATTTAATAAATTAGAATTTTTACTATAAATTATAAGTGACTCGTAACGATGGAAATTTCGTCTAATTATTTTCGATATTTACTTACAGTTAATCATTGGAAAGGCCTAAACTGGGAAACTACAATTTTTTAAGCATTTTAAATTAATATCCACTGACGCCATATTTATATTTATATAAAACATACTATGAATACTTCCATGTACAGTAAAAACACACACCTATATGAGTGTTGGTGTGTGTCCCGCATGAATGTTTTAAAGAACGCAACCACCTTTTTTTACCCTTTTTTTCTACAATATCTGTGTTTTTTTTTTAAAGTAGTAGTATTGGAAAATGTGATTTACTCGCGCTTTAAAGCATTCATCTATAAAACCCTATTTAAATGCACGGTGGGATCCCTAGTTATAGGCAGACTAGTTCATGCATTACCTGACCCCACCACAGCTATCATAAATAATTTTTAGTACAGATTTAAAATATATATATATTTATACAAACTGCACCTGGCTGGTATATAACACACGTACGCCGTGATTTTATAGCTAGGAAAACTCCAAATGCAGGACGTAACTCAACATCTAGCAATAAAGTTTTTATTGGCCTTAACTGCTTACACGAGGCATTACACACGAGAGACAAACAAATATTTTAACCTCGACTGTCAACGACCTATGATTACTGTCTTCGTGTTATCCAGGTAGACTGTATCAAGACCAAGTATTTTTTTTTCCAAACAATAAATGGTACGATCACGGCAAAGACTTATAGAAACTCTTTGGATGACACATTATAAACTTCTTTTTTTCGGGTTAAAAAACCCACGTATCACAAGGCACGTCATACACCGTGACATAATCCGACTTAACCCGGAACAAAACTAAAACTACTTCGTAAATTCGAGTTCAGAAGCATATCTCAAGGGTGGAACTACCTTCAGGAACGTTGATGCAGGTTGGATTGTAGGTACACTCGTCTGCCGTTCCATTCACAAAAAAAAAAAATATATTCTTGAAGATTAAATGTAAAAAGGTATAATAGGGGTGCAAGTGGCGAGGTGCAGTGAGAGTCGAACAGAAAAGCCCGGATGATGAGGAAGGAGGGAAGGAAGAGGGGAGACATCAAAGGGAGTCGGCTTCATGGAGAGGTTTACAGCGAAGGCGGGCAAGCAGCCGGCGCGCCATCTCTCACCAGCCCAGGGTGGACCGCGCCCGATGGCTATCAGCGCAGCCGAGGGCATGTCGTCACCCTGCGGCTAGGCGCCACGGGGTCGCTGACCCCGGGTGACGGAGGCGCTCGGCCGCAGACGTGAACCACCGCGAGGAACACAGGGGGACGCACCACAACGCCGAAATGCCACAACGCTGAAATGCCAAATTGACCACAACGCCGAAATTCCTTAATGCCGAAATACCACAACGCCGAAATGCCAAATTGACCACAACGCCAAAATACCACATTGCCGAAATACCACAACGCCGAAATGCCAAATTGACCACAACGCCAAAATACCACATTGCCGAAATACCACAACGCCGAAATGCCAAATTGACCACAACGTCGACAGCTAGAAAACTGCTGTGTACCACAACGCCGAATTACCACAACGCCGAAACACACAAACGCCGAAAAATGTCATTGCAGGACTGCCACAAAGGTTAGGTTAGGTTAGACTAGGTTAGGTTAGGTTAGGTTATGTTAAGTTAGGTTAGGTTAGGTTTGATTGTGGTATTTCGGCGTTAAGTTACATTTAAGAAACACACACAATTTCATTCAGTTGTTATTTCGGCGTTGTGGTACACAGCAGTTTTCTAGCTGTCGGCGTTGTGGTCAATTTTGACATTCGGCGTTATGGTATTTCGGCTTTTTGGTAACGACCCTTTAATAGCTAAGTCGTAGCTACGATGTAAGATTTAAAAACGGGTTCAGTGCGCAAGCAAACTGCACAGCAACCGATTTTATTTTAGCTTCAAACATTGAAAGACTTATTTGCAAATAGTCCTGACTAAAAACAAAACAAAAAAATCGCAATGGCTGACGAAAATGATGCATTGCTTAGGTTATAAAATATTCTAACACTTGTTTGTACACATTTATACCTCAGCTCCACCTACCATTTTGGTTTATTGCATTTCCATAGCAGTAGTTATTATTTGGGACATTTTTTTTTTTTTTTTTTTTTTGGTATTCCACTATATAGGTTTTGCATTTTATTTTACGTAGCAAATGTTGTCTTATATTTGCCAAACGTCAGGCAAATATTTTTAAGTAACATTTTTTTCCTGGCTTATCGCATCGGGATCACTTACAAAAAGTTAATTTTCTGGGTTGCGTCTATAATCTTATTTTAGAATAATTTTTATAAATAAAATTTAGCTATTAGCGGAAAACCAATAAAATCAATGATAATTTAGGCATTTGTCTTAAAAGCAGAAAGTATTTGATAGTCACTGGCCTCCAACAATATATATAAAAAAAAAGTACATTTGTTAAGTTCAAGAAACTTACGGGTCTGCCGGAATTACAAATGTGCCTACTTTTACAAAAGATTACTTTGGAAACCAGTTGCCAAGAAACAGTTTGTAATACTACAAGAAAGATATTGTAGCTTTGTACAACACAAATGGCTGTGGTTATTTTTGCATACATTTATACGTTTTTCGACAAAATACTGAGTATTTGTTGCGAAAATTGCCGCATAATACCAAATACATTAATTAATGTTGTATTCAAGAAAAAAAAATTTTAAACAATGGAAGGTATAACCGAATATTTAATAATTGAATTTTATTTCGTTTTATCGTGCTTATTAATGTGCGCAGTTAAGGTAATCAGGAAGGTAATCAGGGAGCGGTTTGGAGGTGCTGGGACAATGCAATGCATAAAAAGCCCGGGTAGGAATCCGAACCCAGTGTTACTGCGAACGCACTATTTTGTAGCGATGCAGTACAAGTGTACATTAGTTTACCGACTCATTTCGGCATATGTGGATTTATTTCATTTCCAATTTTATATGTTTTTATATAGTTCAAGTAGATAACATTTCCACATATTTCAGTCCTTTCCTTTATTTATTTCGTTACAATTCATGCATTTCATCATTTAAATTCGTTTCTATTAAAGTACACTTATTTCGATATAAATTGGTTCATTTGATGCTTTTTGGTGTTTTTTTTTTCCTTCATTTTATTTATTTAATGACATTTGGGTACAAATAACTTTATTTTTATTATATCGAGTGATTTTGTTTGATGTATTAGGTTTCCGACTCATTTCCGTATATGTGGATTTGTTTAATTTCCATTTGTATCGTTTCATACTATTTCGGTTATTTCACATTAATATGTTCAAGTAGATAGCATTCCCACACATTTGAGTCCTTTACTTTGATTTATTTCGGAACAATTCATGCATCGACAATGAGTAGGGACCGGAAAAATTCGCGGATTCAATGACCTCTAGGATAGCCTCCGTAATCCTCTGCACATCTCAAGTAAACACGCGTGTTCATTGGGTACTAAATTGTGAGGCGTCTCCACTGGGTAGCTTGTGATTCGACGCTTCTTTGGTCGATAGTCTCTAATTGGCCCAGAGAGCTCCAGTTTAAACTGCGAGCCAATAGCAGAACCAGCAGAATTGTACACATGTTTGAATTTCAGCCTATCACGAAATGAATTTGCGAATTTTTCCGGTCTCTAACAATGAGTAGTTGTGTTCGACTTGCGTCGTGTAGGGATGGTTTGTCACGCCGCGAGCTGTGCAGCGGGCAGCGGAAAGTCCCGCAGACACCCGGGGAATCGTGGTCGCAGCCGCGAAATCCCAGACAGAGAGAGGGGTTTCATCATCGGGGTCTGGACTGCACCTGGCTGCGGTCTGTCGTCTCGGCTCCGATACGTCCGCGGCCGGCCTTCGGTCCACGGGTTGGTGGTGTGTGGGGAGGTTAGGAGCGTCCGCGCATCCTGCACCCCTGCCGACCAGATATTGGCGGAATTTCCAATTACGGCCACCCGCCGCGTCGGGCGTAGGCTACGTGTGCTGCATGCGGCGTCGGTAGCGACCGAAGATTACACAATATTGAATTCCCCTTCCCTCACCCTCCTACCCCACACACAACACTCTTCTTTTTTTTTTAATCTTTTTTTCGGCCCACTTCGGACTTTTCGCGGAGCGGGACATCTTCTTGCCCGCTCCTCCGCCAACAGTAATGGATGAGTAGGGACGCCTACTTACTTTCGACTCAGGCGAATCGATACATCGGGAAGTCGATCGTATCATGTCTCGCTTTAAATACGTTCAGCTTATTCCCTTCCCTTCCCCCCCCCCCCCTCTTCCCCTGGCCAACCTTTTCTGCTTAAATCAAGATAGAGTTTTTTAGAAAAAACGTTTTACTAAACGTTTATCTTACTTCTTTCTTGTTGTTTTTGGAAAATCTTAGCTTGATTTCCCTTGTTAACAAGGTCGCATACGAAAACTACTTTTTTTAATCGCAAAATTTATGATTTTGAAAGACACAAAAGTTAAACAATAATAATATTCAAAACAAGTTAAATTTGGAGGAAAATAATTGAACACATATCCTGATATTTTTATTATCGTTTAAAATAAATGCATAACTGTCAGACTTGTCGGGAAAAAAAATTTTTAAGTTCAAGAACGTGATCCTTCTTGTGTTGTCGTGTTTAGTAGGCTGGTTACTTGCGTGGGCTTGTAATATTTTCAATTTAAGTTTCCCTTGTTTCTTCTTCTCCTCCTCTTCTGTTTCCGCAGGGCAAGGAGAGGCGGAGAAATCCAGTTACGCCATCTGCACTCCTCGGGCGTTGCCTCACCTTCCGGCTAGCGCCACACTTCCCGCAACTTTGCCTCATATTTCTCCCGCCATTTGCTTTTCGGCCACGTCTTCACTTTTTTTTCCTTTACTTCTCGTATTTTATTTTCAGGGCTTCCCTCGATCTTTTTTTTTCTTCTCTTTTTTGTGACTACATAAACTTCCGACTATCGAGCTAACTTGACCTGGAAAAGGCAGTGCAAAAGAAAGTCTCTTCATGAAATTTAATACTGTTGACTCACGAACTCTCGAATATCTCGTTAAGAAGTATCATTCTGGATACACTTATATTTGAGTTACAAGTGAGGTATGTTAATTACATCTTCGGCCGAAAGCTTTATTTTTTTACTAAATTTGGAAGTAAATTATAAATTCTTTACTTAACATACGCATGTCCATACTAAACACCTAATTACACAATAAAAACATTGTTAAAAAAAACATACCATTTAATATATACTTAAACTGACATGTGACAACACAAAAAACAGATGAACTCATAAATATGAACAAAGTAAAAATATTTTTTACAGAATTTACAAAATTATGAGAATACAGACATAGTTTTATTTTTTACGACAAAAAACAAATTAAAACCGTATATTATAAAAGTTTTTAAAATATCGTTGTGTTTAATGTTTTACAACTTTCCCAAAATTATGACCAGAACACAAATATATTTTTAACTTTTGCGACAAAAACAAATTAAATAATATATTTTAAAATGTCTCTATGTTTAATTTTCTTTCCAGTAAAAGGCTCTGGTTTTGTTTAAGTAAGTTTTATAACTTTTAACACATCTGTTCATTAATCACGTAGAAAGTGTCATTTTTCATATTATTATAATATGTAATTCTTAAACCAATTTGAGCAATTATAACTGTGCATTCAAAAAAATATTTAAAAAATAATAATTATATCATTGGTAGAACGCCTAATGATTAGGGGATTTATTTTATAAGTAGATAATAATGTAGCATAGTCAAGAGGGATGTTGTGAGGCAGACATTTTTCATATGTAGATCATATATTAATTATTATGGAAAGCAAACCACAGTCAACATTATAACTTTCCTTTAGCCCAATTTTTAACAATGGCGTAACCGTTGTCTTAATGTATTCGTTTTGCGTACTTATCTTGCACTTCATTTTTGACCATTAAAAATTGTACCACTGTTTCTAGAAAGGCCATATTTTATACGGAAGGACATTTTAAAAAGTGTACCTCCTACGACCAAAACTACAAAAAGATATACATTACACTGCTCTATCTGAATTAGAGGGTTCGTAATAATTCTTCCAGGCGTGAATTTTAAGGATTTATCGGTTTTCTCAGTGACGATTTTGCAGTAGGCTACATTTCACCACCGCATGCATTCATTTTTAGTTAAGTCCCCTGACTTGTTACTGATACAAAAAAAAAGACTGTGAGGAGTTACACGCGAGGAAGTTGTGAGGAAATAATAAATAACCTACAGTCGCTTGGGATTTTGCACGTGCTAGGCACATTTTGGTATAAGCATGGGTCAAAGTAAGTAAGACCTACTGGACGCTGGCAATATAAGGTGCGTCATGCTTCCGCCATGGAACTTTGCCCAGGTACCCTATGCTGACGCTGTCGCAATAATTCCTCGAGAGGATTAACTTCCGACAGAGACACGTGTGTTCTTGAACACTCGGTAGCGGAATTGGGTGTCGGAATGACGTCACAAACTGTCGAAATTTTTCCGCTACCTCCTTTGCTGGCGGAATCCCTAAATTCCTCTAGAGAGTTGGGGGCTTAATGTTCTTAGGAACTTTGATTTGTTGAAAAATGGATGCTCCATTTCGGTTCCGGAATACTTTAAAATCGTGTGATCGGGAGGTTAGATTTGGTTAGCTACATTCATCACACAGTAAAATAGTGAAAACAGTTTGTTGGGATATGTCAGCGACATTAGATGACATTTTGCTTGAAAATCGAGGAATATCAGCTCAAAAATACCGATTTATAAGAATATTTCAAAGATGCACGAACTCGGATTATTCAAAGCTAGCATGTACTCGAGGATTAGTGAACAATAGGTATCCCGGTTCAAAATCTTACTATACGAGTCATTTAAAATAAACATACATACCCATCCAAGGAACGTTTTAAACCTCTAAGAGCATTTGATATTAAAATATTGTATATTAGAGCTGCAATAACGAGTATGTATCGAAGGAGAAGTCGGTTTTATTATGTAGCTCATAATTATCCAACACGGTAAAGACATAATGTAAATTTACCTATTCCTCTATTTCATAAAACAATTACACAGAGATCTTTAAACAAATTCCTTCAAAATATTATAATTATTCTTTTTGAAACATTAAAAACAAAACAATTATTTTCAAATAAAAATAGTCAGATTTTGGCTGGATAGTTTAACTGATGAATAGTTTTTTTTTTTTTAATATTTAAGTAAATGTTTATATACTTTGTAACTTATGTACTTGCACTTTTTTCTTTGAATATAGAAAGAAATTTCTGAAACACTGTTATACTTTATCTTGTATTCAAATTAGCTAATTGTTTCTTTTAACTTTAAATTTTATAAAATTAATTGACAATTTTTATTATCCATTTAACTGTCAGTATTACAATTTTGTTTTAATGTTTGCATTATTCACAAAATGCCGCACGAAGATCAAGCTTGTTTTTATGAGTGATAAATTTCTCTGTTTAATTTAG
>NC_086332.1:10301282-10429494 GCF_032445375.1 Bacillus rossius redtenbacheri | reverse complement strand
TCGGCTCCCATGATCGTGGCGCCGGCGTGATCTTGGTTTATGAGGGGGGTGTATCGTGCTCCGCGGTGATCTTGGTTTATGCGAGCCTGCTCGCGCTTCAGTCGGCGATGCCAGCCTCCTCTCAGAGCTGCCAACTGTCCCACACCGAAAATTTCCCTCTGCGTTCCGCAAGGAAATCCTCTGGAAACCACTCGCCAAACATATTTAAATTTTTGAAGCGCTCGTAAGTTTTGTTCGTTCGTATTCGTAGTTTACATCAAATATACGTTCAATAGGAGAGTGTTTACCTTGATGATAAATGCGATGTCTTCACTTTTGGAGCGGCTAAAAAAACCACAAGCTAAGAAACTTGGACAATGGCCGCGAAATACTGTGATCGTTACTTGATGTAAGTTTTTGGACATACGCCATTGCTAAGCACATGTATGTCTGTAGAAGAAAACTACAAAAAACCCAAAAGACAAAAACACAAATTAAGCAACAAATTGCTGTTGTCAACAGGATATAAAGTATAAAAACCACATAATATTACATAACAGGAATATGGTCAACAAACAAAGAAAAACATAGAAAAATGGACTAACAGAACAAAAAAAAAAAACCTACAAATGATGACAGCACAAAAATATTGAACCCAAAAAAATTCAGCACAACAGTTGAAACGAGACAAAAACACGATAAAACGAAAAGACGAAACAAACACAATAGTTTTCCAAAGCTTACATCAAGTCATGCACTCCCATTGCACAAATATTTCAAAGATAATACTGTGATCGTTATTTATTTTTTTATTTTTTTTTATGTTTTTTCGAATTTCCTTGAAGACCAGTAACACCACATTTTTTCCGTGTGTGATGAGATGATTTCGCTACAACCGTTGGCAGCACTGCTGGTTGATCGCACATCCCAGTCGCGACCACCCGCGCCCGGTAATCCTGATCCATTAAACCTCCCCCGCGTCGGCCCCACTGACGCTAATAGCCGCGGGAACGTCCAGCCTATGCATCAACACGCGCCGCGAACAAAGGGCTTCGCCCTGTCTCCGACAGCACAAAAGAACTTCGCAATTCCGCGCCATATCTCGCGTCGCTGTTTGGGGAAGCGGGGGAGGGAGGCAAGTGTTTATGATCATCTGCGGACCACTGGAACACCAGCGAAGAACTATCCTTCTTGGAAATGCGTTTCTTTCCCTTCGCGTGCACAAGAATTGCTTTATTTTCTTTCAATTGATCGAAGACCCGAAACTTGGTATTGCATCATCTTAATTTTTGAGAATATCACTTCCGTGTATACATCAAACTAAGAGTTAGATACATTTAACAATGCCGCCTACACATGTAAAAAGATAACTTTGGAAATATTACTCTATTTAATTTTTTAGGCATGACTCTTTAACTTTACATATCGAGTACCTACTGCATATCTTTGTTAAAAGCAAGCAAATAAATTTTCTTACAAAGTCTAAATTTTATTATTATTATTTGAGCATCGTTTCTAGTTATACCGGTTAATGTTATTCTTTAGATTAAGAAGTAGCAATGGCATTATATGAATACTAAGCGATTTAAAATGAGATTTTTCCGTGGACATTCGCATAGTGAACTACATCAGCAAAATTAAAACAAATCGTGTTTAATAGTGATTTATATCATTATCTGTTCCAGTCGGAGAACTTCTATACCGAAATGACTTCCATATATTGCCTTGATATTCCTTGACTTATTACGTATTTGGTGGTCAGATATGAAAATAAGGCTGTTGGCTAGTAGCTCAAGAAGTCACGAGTAAGAAGAAAGTACAGACTTATTGTGGAATACTTAGAACAAAAATTGTCATGATAAATCACGATCCCTACCAATGAAACAAAAAAAAAGGATTTTCGAAAGTGCTCGCTAGTTCGTCAACAAACTAAATAAGCGTTTTGATCGGGTACCGTGAGAGAGAAGAGAGAGAGAGAGAGAGAGAGAGAGAGAGAGAGAGAGGCGTAATGTGTAAGGCGAGCCGGTATGCTTCAAGGCTGCCGAGCGCGCGCACAGAACACGGTTCTAGCCTCGTTGTGACGACGTTGCGTAAGCGATCTGACTGCATTATTTCGTTCGCTTCGAGCAACGCTCGTTACGTAAATCAACCCACTGGCTATCAAGTCCAGTGGCGCAACAGTCGGCTACCGGTTTACATGGACTGGCTGTCCTTTCCTATTAATAACCGCCACGTACTGTAATCCTTGAAACTTCTCCCAGGCACAGTACATCATGTGCGTGTGGAAGGTCATTTGTACTTAGATATGACGGTTTGCTATTCCTCCCCTGATGAATGTCTCAAAGGCCACACGCTAGGAACGGCCGACATAATAGTTATTCTAAATTTCACCGCAACAAAAGCTGACAAATTGTGGAACAAGTTCCAACTAAGAACCCTTCGGAGAAGATCCAAACCAACGTTGTCCGATCAGCACCACGCCGCCGTAAGAAGACCTGTATTTTGGATGGAGGCCACATTGAAATCAACAGCAGTCGAGCATTAATCTCTATGCCATATTTATGGTTTGAAATTTGTCTTGCCAGAGATCCCAGTAGGATGCTATAATAGTTAAAACCGATCAAATGGTTTTTGAGGACACCCCCCACTCCTAAGCACCAGGAATTAAGCATTTCTCAAGGATGATAACGAACCTGGTTAAATTCACACAAGTCAAAAACATAAAAACCTTGGTAATTTCATCTGATTAATCGTTCTAAAAAAAAGTTCGTATAAAAATAAACAGTTTAAATAAATGTACGAAACCGAATTACAGCAGGAAATGGAACTGAGGGTTCTTCGTGTATCTGTTCGTCCATCAAGTGAACATCCAACCTTCAAAAGACATTTATATAATTTACGTTAACGAAAGGATCTAGTTGTTAGTATTCACGTCCATGTGAATTACTTGTCAGACAGTTTTATTGTGTACACAGTTGTTCGCGCGGGATGCAGGCAGATTGAATGGCAAGTCACGTTAGGGTGCCCGCACGTAATGAAATTTGTGACCAGGTCCGAGCTCAGCCAAGCCTGTAAACACGTCCCGTGATACTTACAGCCGGTTTTTGGTTTCCCTGAAGTTATGCTGAAAGCCGAGAAGGTCTAAGCAGCCAGAAATTGTTATTTCTCAACAGCTACCTTCGTTATGAGACAGGCAATTAAAAGTTGTTTTTTTTTTTTCAAGCCAGAAAAATACATTCACCCTAAAAGTGTTTCCGGTTATACAAGCGGTACATAAAATCAAATTTATTATTTGTTTGTCGGCGGGATTTTCTTGTTTCGTGTCGTTTTACCAAACATTCCTTTCCTATGCAAATCATAACCGAGCGTAGACCACCAAATTGTGTTTAGCTTAGATCAAGTTAATGCGTAAATATTACTTCATACCTTTTGGAGCCTTGAGAACGTATCTTACTCAATAACTGCAACCGACAGTTAGTGTGTACCTCATAAGGCCAGATCCATGACAAGTATTCATCGACGAGTCTGAATTTTTAGAAAAAAAACAATCGGTTTCAAAATGTAAAAAGAGTTCAGTGAACTTTAAGTAAAAATCCTAGTTACCCATTTGCCACTTTCATGAATTTGACACCAAATTTAATAATTTTAAGCACCATTAAGCAACGTCAAAACCTGTCAGGTTTTGTTTGACAGCAAAGGAATATGATATTGTTATTAAAATCTCTGTCGTTCCAGTATAGATTTATTTATGACATGCAGAAATGAGAATAGTTTATGTTTTCAGCAGCAGTTGTAGACTAATTTTCAATTTATTTTAATTTCTTAACCCAAATACCTTATACATTAAATCAAATCAGAATTATATTTTAAAATATTTGCATTTTCTTTGAGCTGTTGCTCATGCAAACAAATTCGGTACGTAAAAATGGAACATTTTAAACAAATGCATATACAAAATGCTGACAACAATTTCTCGGTAAGCATTAACATTTCCTTATTGGTAAATCTACAAAAGGTGTACTTAAGTGAATTATAATATTTTATATAGTCACATCAAACTCTCTAGACTACATTGATGTTTCATACCTCAGTGTGCTGTATGTACTGTGTGAATTTAGTCAGCTGCAACCACGAGTATAAATCCCCAAGGGCGATTAATTAAACATTCGGATGCAATTTACGAACATCCTAAAATCAATTAAATGTCAATTTCGCCATTGTTCTCCTATGCACAGATACCAGATACTAAGTTTTAGAAAAACCACTGTATAGTTATTAACTTACAATATGTTTTTAAAAAGTGTACTCAGCCAAATTAACTATGTACTGCTTACGTTCTCGAACTTTTAGAAACATTCACGCTGAAAGCTATTGACATTTTGACGTGGCAACGTCTAATAAATCGATGAACTCCGGCTGCACGCACGAAAAAATGTCCCGTAACGCACATTGTCCCGTTAGGCTGTGTCCCGTTACGCTCATTGTACGCTTGCGCCGCATCTATCTCTCTTCCACTCGATTGGAACAACCATCGATTTGACTTTTTCGAGGCACATTATACTTTGAACACTCCCGTTTGTTTCCTACTTTTCCTATTATCCTCCTATCCTTAACAGAATAACACAGATTGGAAGAGGTTAAATAGCAAACATGTATAAAATTTATAGTTCAAATAATCTCTTAGTTAAAGTAATAAACATATTTGAATTAATGAGTGCAAATAAAAGTAAATTTATCAATTAAAACGTAGATTTCATTTCACTCCTTCTTTGTATCCATACACAATAGTGATAATTCAATGAAAATGATTCAATTTTATTCATAAAAGTATGCAATCTTTCATCAATGTTTTGTTATGACGTTGTCACGTTAAACTATCGTCCGCAAACCGACTTTACAGACAACCAATATTTTTTAATTTACGAAGCGAATCTGAGCTTACTTAGATTTCAACAGAATGTGGCCACACAAGTAGTTCGTTATTCTCTTGCCATTGGCTGATGTCTGCGTGCGACCGGTTATTTATGACCTAAAATTATCGATGCTGAAAGTTGCAATTTTTGTGCAAACAATATATATGGACAACAATTATCTGGTTTGGAGGTACCATTTAACTGATCATGTTAATAATGGCACAGATACACACTAAATACGCTTTATAGAAAGTTTTGTGTGCACATGATTTTGTCGCTTTACTAGAGTTTGGTAAACGTTACATTGTTTACCTATTATTACATAACTTTGTTATTTTTCTAATTGTTTATTCACTCACTCAATATCACGATGTAAGATGATTGTGAGAGACCCATTCACTAAACGTTCAAAATTGCATAACCTAGAGTATAAATGTAAAAGTTTCGTGTATCTGTGGTTTCCATAGAGTTATAGTTTTCGAATCATTCTAACTTGTGTTGATAAAAAAAATATTATTAGCTGTACCTGTATTTTACTACTTGATAAGGAGTACGATTACAGGGCACAGCTAAGCTAGTTTTAGTATGTTTTACAAGCCATATTTATTAATGTTAACTGAGCAGAAGTATTTGTCAGATTGCAAGGGGAATAATATTTTTACAGCTCGAATCAGTCGTAATGTTTAGGTTTATGAGTCGTTGTTTATAATAATGACTTTTTATTGTATTTTATCACACCACACAATAAATTATTCTGTATTCCCATGCACCTGTACGAATAAAATCAATTCACACGTTTTTTTTTTCTGCTGTGCACCATTTGCTTTCGTTCGTCATTTTATTCGGCGTCTATTGAAGTTAAACCAGCAAAAACAATCAGGTATAGAAGATATGTCGTTTTAAAAATAACCCCGATCGGAACATTCTCATTGTTAGGAACATAATGGACGAATGTGAAGTGAAGGCTGGTCGCTTTATCTTGGCACGTAACTACAAAAAAAAAATGTAAACCCTGTTAGTTCTGTTTCCCTGAATATTAATTTAAGGCCCGGTCTCACACATAATGATGATTTTTTTTTTCGTTTTTACCGTCATTGCTTTTTTTAAGGCTATTACTAAATACCTTCCCTTGCTTCTCTTCTTCTGCCACAAATACTTTCCAAATATGTTCTCTAAGTGTAACTTAATGGGTAGAGACCTGCAAAATTCGCGGATTCATTCGGTGATAGGCTAGAATTCAAACACATATACATCTTAGATAAATTTGCTATTTGCTTACTGTTCATCTGGACGAATCTCAACCAGTTATAAACCCTCAACCAAAGAAGGATCAAATCACAGACAAACCAGCTGAGACGACTTACAAGTCGGCAGCCAATGAACTTGCGTTATTTGCCCGAGTGTACAGGGGTATGTACAGTCTATCCTGAAGGCCATCGAAACCACGAATTTTGCAGGTCTCGATTAATGGGTGTAAAATTTCATGCAAGTGATGATATTTACTAAGACTTGCGCACGATTTTAAACTCACGATATTACTCTAGGTGAGTTTTTGTTTGAAAATATTTGTGGCAGAAAAACAAATGCACGGGACGTATATAGTTAAAATTCTAGCAATAACGATAGAACGGAAAAAAATCGACAGGCATGTGATATCGAGCCTGAAGGGGGGATTAGCCCCTACTATCTTGAATTGTTCCATCGTTTTTGCTTTAATTCTAATTTCGAACTATCTATCCGAATTTTTGGAATGTCAAGGCATAAATCATATCTCCCAGACCTTCTACGCCTTGTTGGAATCACATATTTACCAACAGGCTCCAGTCTGTGAGCGTCGCGAGGGAATAACTTATTGTTTCGCGCGAGCGTCTACAACTCTCATGACAATCACGCGTATTTAAAATTTGTCGACTTCATCATGTCCAATAAAAAAAAAATTCTAAGCAGTCATGAGGACTGCCGACAGAAGATAAAACCTTTTATCACACAACAAATTTGTTTTATCACGTCTGTAAAAATAACTCCTAAATTACTATAAAATACGCATTGCATAGTAATTGTAGGTATTAAAAAAAATAATGTTCTTAATTTTTAGGTTAAATTGCTACAAAGACTCCCTTTTCTTCGTTATTCAAACTATATATCTGTATTAGAATATTATTAATATAATTTATACTCACTTTTTACTGCACAGTAATCGCATACTTAAGATTTAAAAAGAGCAATAAGTTATACTAACAGGAACAGATGTAGTGTCATCGTTAACACGTCCCGTGACCGTGTCGATGACGACTTACATGAATTTACTTCCTATCCAAACCTTCCCATAAAATATTATCTTTGAACGATTTGTGGAATGGGAGTGCATGACTTTATGTAAGCTTTCGGACATACGCCATTGCTAATGCTAAGCACATGTATGTCTGTATGTGTGTTGTGGAATATTATGTGGTGTTTATATCCTGTTGACAACAGCAATTTTTTGCTTAATTTGTGTTTTTTTTTTTGTAGTTTTCTTCTACAGACACACATGTGCTTAACAATGGCGTATGTCCAAAAGCTTACATCAAGTCTTCCCATAAAAAGTTTTCACTTCAAAACAAAAAAAAAACCAATCCCTCCTAAGGTCGGAGCCCGTCCGGAAATCTCACGAGGTGCCTGGGGGAACAGTGGCTGAGAGGTTATGCGAGCGCGGCGGTGCTCTTCTTTCTGCCCCAGGGGCGGTGGAACTTTGTTCAGGCCTCACAATGGACAGGGGTTTGGAACAGTGGGAGCTGGACCTGCGTGAGAGAGAGAGAGAGAGAGAGAGAGAGAGAGAGAGAGAGAAAAGGTAGGGGGGAAAGGGAATCACTTGAGAAACAACATCGGCTTGGTTGCCAGGGAAGCGAGCCGCTCGCTCTTTCAGCGGCGCGTTGACCAAGAGTGCCAGGCCTCCCTCGGAAATACCCCCCTGCTACCCGTGTTCACGCTCCTCCCACCCTGTTCACACGGCGCGCGTGGGAGCGTGCTGTTCACACGGACCGCGATCCCAGCGTTCGCCCGGCGCACGACCCGCGCTCGTGTGTCGGCGTGGAAACTGCGTGTGTTCCGCGTGTTGCGTTGGCCGAAGCCTGGAATAATTCTGCACGGAGGTCAACGAACTCGTGGTGATTGGTCGACGAGGAGGGAGGGGCCCAGTTATTTGAGTGGACAGATCACTCGCTTACCAGTTGCCAAGAAATAGTTTTTGTAACACTACAAGAAAGATATTGTAACTTTGCCCAAACACATGGCTATTGTTATTTCTGCACACACGAAATACGTTTTTCGATATATTCTGAGTATTTGTTACGAAAATTGGCGCATAATTTTATATTTCAATTTTGATGTTTCACTCAAGCATAATTTAATCCAAACCGTGGAATGTTAAAGGAATATTTAATAATTGGACTATTTTGTTTCATTGTGCTCATTATGTGCGCAGTTTAAATATAAATATTGGAGGTACTTCGGACAACCCAAAGCACAAGTTACCGGTAAATAATCTGAACCCAGTATCACTGCGAACACTATTTTGTAGGGATAAAGTTGTTTAGAAATAAATGTACAAATTTACAAATATCTGTAATTTTACACGAATAAATATGTTCCATTTATTAAAAAAAAATTACACCACGGATGTTTTTTTTTTTCCGCAAGTGGGGAAACTTGGTGTACGTTGTAGTAATCCGCTGTGTTTTATCGGGTTAATCCCTTCTGCTCCCACCCATTCATTCCGTAAATCGACGACACATGTTAAGCTCAACTTATAATATTTTAAATAAACCTTGTACGGGGAATACAATTAAGTTATTTTCTCATGAAAATGAATATTAACTGGCATATGTAAGCTTCGTGTAAAAAACACTTTACATTAATATTTGTTTTTTTTACTATATATATAATACCTACAAAATTACTGTGCAAATGTGTTTTTTTTTGTTTTGTTTTTTTTTACCATGGTTTAGTCTACACGCTCGCACCATCGGAGTTTTTCCGACCGCTGTTGTGTGTAGAGTGTGGACTTCTACTGTCGTACAAAACAATATAAAAACCCAGTACGGTGCGCTGAACTTGGCTGTAAAACTCAACCGGACAAAATCGTAACTCATTTTGTGGAATCGTGACTATTATTAAATAGCACCGCTTACCTACAGGTCACTAGGAGAAATTATACTCAGAGCTTTACGTAAAGTAAAGCTGTTGTCTCAATTCGCACGACTGCATGGCTTCAAGAAGTTCACGTCAAGACGACAGGACATTTGTTGCCCATTTTAATTATGCATTTATGCTTAACAACACTGTTAGAAATTACAGTAAACATACGGACTTTTCAACGAATAATGCACCTGAAATAAACGAAGAGTTTTCCAAAATCTAAGATAACTGGATCTTCGTAGAATCTACGCCTTATTTCAAATTTGTAAGTCTGTTTCTCCGTATAAACAGGGTATAAGCACACGTGGAAGAAAAGTGTTTTTTTTTTTCTGTTCGTGAATCTTGGCCAGCATTTGATTGCTTTTTTATATACCAATATTATTATGGTGGATTCATGTTTAAATAAAGTAAACTTTGCACTCGTAAATTTACAATGATAAAGATAAATTTACAAATATCTCAGGATAATTTGTAACCATTGTTCTTTATTAATTTGAGCTGTAAAGTTTAACAGTGTGGTTAAGGTACCCAGCTTCGCACGGGAAGATAACGTTTTTATACTTAGCCAGAATAATTTAGTTGTGAGTATATTTTTTCCATTATAAATTTTATGTGTGTCTGATTTACTTGTATACACTGTTAAAAAAGTTTCACCTTTAATTAAAACCCGTTACCATGGATACAAATAAAGCTTCAGGGAATTACAGAATTACGCTCCAGATCCATCCCACAGGAACCGTGCAATTCCCGGGATAATAAATAGCTCTTCGACCCATAAAATACCTCTATGCAAATAAATTGGTTGTCTGTAAAGTCGGTTTACGGACAATAGTTTAACGTGACAACGTCATAACAAAACCTTGATGAAATGATTGCATATTTTTATGAATAAAATTGAATCATATTTATTAAATTATCACTATTTTGTATGGATACAAAGAAGGAGTGAAATGAAATCTACAATTTAATTGATAAATTTACTTTTATTTGCACTCATTAATTCAAATGTGTTTATTACTTTAACGAAGAGATTATTTTAACTATAACTTTATTACATGTTTGCTATTCAACTTCTTCCAATCTGTGTTATTCTGTTAAGGATAGGACGATGATAGGAAAAGTAGGAAACGAATGGGAGTGTTTCAAGTTTAATATGCATCAAAAACGTCAAATCGATGGTTGTACGAATCGAGTGGAAGAGAGATAGATGCGGCGCAAGCGTATACAATGAGCGTAACGGGACACAGCGTAACGGATCAATGTGCGTAACGGGACACTTTTTCGTGCGTGCAGCCGGCGTTCATCGATTTATTAGACGTTGTCACGTCAAAAAATCATGACGATACGTTGCTCCGTTGCTGCGTGAAAGAAGGACAAACAGACAAACACACTTTCGCATTTATAATGTCATTATGGATTTCAGCCTAAGGTTAAAGAGTTTTTTGATGACATACCTACGAGCAGAAAATATTAAATCATGCTCTGGGGATTTTTCCCTCGTAACCACTTTCTCGTTTACACCTTACAAGCCAATCCAGGTATAATTTCTTAAACACGAGGCCATTTTCAGCGGAGCTAACTGTAAATTTGAACGTGGCAGTCGAAGCACAGAAACTGCGAGGTTTAGATTCAGGAGCTCGTAGGGCGGGTGTCGCGGAGGAATGTTTTCCACGTCGTCCTAAGGTCAGAGTTGACCGCGAGAGACGACAAATATTTGCCTCAGGTGAAAGTGACGCTCGGGACGAAGAATGTGGACGAGCGTTCCGAGGAACGCGTGGACTTTTCCCTGCTCGTGTTTGGAGAGACCAGGATCCAGTTCCCCCTTCGGGCGAGGAGTGTCCGTCTCATTTCACCCGCCACGCCGCAGCGATGCCTCTGTAAGGACGTCGCAAGTTAGGGACATGCGATATCCGTAGGGGCAGCAAATTTTCGCGAAAAAAATCTGAACGCCTACTAGACTGCAACAAGGTGTACCCACACCAGCGGTTTCTTCCTTGTGATGGTCGGCCGTCTGCGAGAGAAGTCGTTGCCTCGTTTGCACGAGCCACTGAGGACGAGTTTGCTTCCACACCGAATTAGTGTGATTGGTTGTTGTAACAATCGACATGCGCCTCAAAGTAACTCACCCAATCACGAAACACAGACGATGCTACAGTGTTTTAACTTCCAGCTACTCTCGGGATCTTTTCGGGAAATTTTCATGGCCCTAGATATCCGTGAGACTTCGTGCATCTAAGGCTGGACCACACGCACCTGGACACGAACCAAGTTACCATTTAGTGTAATTTCCTGCACTGTTTGTTTGTCTGACGTGCGGATGCGTTACGCATTTCCCGCAACGATTGCGCGTTCCTCCGCTTCGTCGCGGCGGGCGATTTGCGAGTGTGTGCGCATGAGCGCGCCGAGATAACAAGGCTTCAGTGAACCCTCGAAATACTCGAAGTGTTGCATCTGTGGCCAGGATCTCAATCATGAGGCACGGTGCTATCTCCCGCCACAACCTATAGTTGAATTCCAATAATGTCTTTATGATAACAATTAATAAATGCAAAATAAATAATGCTAACAAACATCCGGAAACCTCTGTATAAATTGATGTTTCTTACATCACACTCTTCAGGCACGATCACAAACGGAATTCGGCTTCAAGTGGCAATAAATATAGAATTCTGATTTTTTTTTTTTAAAAAAAATTGTGCGTGCCCAACAAACACATTAAGACGTGAAACTTCACATATAGAGGTAAGTATAGGAAATTTTCAAGATACACACATATATTTCAATCAAGTCAGAGTATGTGTTTAATTTCATCGTTGGGTATATTATGCGTCTCTGCATTGACTTTGTGTTGCCAAGATTATCTGTTTAGTATCGTCGTTGGGTATCCTTTGTTTGTTGCTGTGTTGTGCTATGTTGTTGTTTATCTGCATTTGGCAACTTTCTCATCTCTGGCATCCCAATGAGTTCGTTTGAGCTGTCCTGCAATAATGTTCCGACTTAATTACTTCCACAGAAATCTCTGTGTTGTCAATGCATCTAACTTTTGACGTCGGGCTGATTTTTACTTGTTTTCTGTGTGTTTGTGTACCGTATTCATCTTTCTTTGTCCGTTCTTCAGGTTTTTTTTTTCTTGGGCATACAGTGCAAACCTGCAACGGGGTATGTCCAAAGTATTTTTTTTAATCAATTGTCCCCAATGCAATAATCAATCATTCAATGTACGTCTCAATAGCTTGTTGAGATACGTGTTTTTTTTTTCAGACTATTGTGTGTGTCAGCTATAATAAGCTTAAGTATTCAGATGTAACAAAACCAGTCTCTAATTACGTACTTAGGCACTGATTTCTGTACACATACACCCCATTTTCCCGGTTATCGTTTTAAAATCCAAACTGTTACTAAATCAGTACTAAAAAAATAAAATAAAAATAAAAATTATCGTGTTAGACTTGGAGCAGACAAGTACGATCATTTATGTGTTGTTTTTTGGACGTGACAACATCTAATAAATCGATGAACGCCTTCTGCACGCACGATAGTGTCCCGTTACGCACATTGTCCCGTTTCGCTGTGTCTAGTTACGCTCAATTTATATTGCTCTTTGCTAACCTGAACCTCCAAGCATTACGAATGAGTCCGTGGAGTAATTCTGTTTTCATGCATTTCAATGTAACATTTTCATTGCTCTTTGCTAACCCGTTCCTCCTAGCATTGCTGCAGAGTCCGTGGCGCAAATGTTTTACTTTTGACTGCATCTTGGTGTTGGGTAAGCCATTTTCCTTCACATCATTCTTGAAACACTCCCATTCGTTTCCTACTTTTCCTATCATCGTCCTATCCTTAACAGAATAACACAGATTGGAAGAAGTTAAATAGCAAACATGTATAAAAGTTATAGTTAGTATAGTCTCTTCGTTAAAGTAATAAACATATTTGAATTAATGAGTGCAAATAAAAGTAAATTTATCAATTAAATTGTAGATTTCATTTCACTCCTTCTTTGTATCCATACAAAATAGTGATAATTCAATAAAAATGATTCAATTTTATTCATAAAAGTATGAAATCATTTCATAAATGTTTTTTTATGACGTTGTCACGTTAAACTATCGTCCGTAAACCGACTTTACAGACAGCCATTTTTTTTGTTTCACGCTTAATGTTATCTTTCTCTGCGAAGCACAGCGAGCGCAAGTCTGCCGAGAGTCGCAGGAACAAAAAAAAAACACAAGCGGAGGGAACTGTAATGAATACGTTACACGTTACGTCATTGTCATGGGAACGTATCACGGTCGTAGAGCGCAGTTACGCGACGGTATACGGCATTTTAAACACGGCGCCGCAGGAGCGTTCCGTCATCTGGCGGGCGCGTGTCTGAATCTTTAATGCCAGCTCGTTTTATTCTTTCCGACGAGATTGCGATCCGGTTGCGTAACGCCGCTTTGTTTTTTTTTTTCTCTCTTTCTCTCTCTCTGTCTCTCTCCCTCTCTTCTTTCTGCGACCTTATCGCGCGGACAGCAATGCGTGCGACCTCTCGACGAAGCCTGTCGCAACGCTGTTGCGTCCAAACGAGACGTGGGCCGGGCGGAAGAAACGCACTCGTGACGGTTTCCGGGAGACTTCAATGCACGACTGACTGCAAGCAAGGCATCTGTCAGCAGGAACCTACGCTTCTCTCGCCAGTGAAACGTTTTGCACGCTAAAAAATAATTGGTTGTCTGTAAAGTCGGTTTACGGACGATAGTTTAATGTGACAACGTCATAACAAAACATTGATGAAATGATTGCATACTTTTATGAATAAAATTGAATCATTTTTATTGAATTATCACTATTTTGTATGGATACAAAGAACGAGTGAAATTAAATCTACAATTTAATTGATATATTTACTCTTATTTGCACTCATTAATTCAAATATGTTTATTACTTTAACGAACAGATTATTTTAACTATAACTTTTATACATGTTTGTTATTTAACTTCTTCCAATCTGTGTTATTCTGTTAAGGATAGGACGATGATAGGTAAAAGTAGGGAACGAATGGGAGTGTTTCAAGTTTAATGTGCCTCGAAAAAGTCAAATCGATGGTTGTTGCAATCGAGTGGAAGAGAGATAGATGCGGCGCAAGCGTACCATGAGCGTAACGGGACACTTTTTCGTGCGTGAAGCCGGCAACCATAGATTTATTAGACGTTGTCAGGTTAAAAAAGAATATTCAAAACATATTTACTCAATTTTATAGATGTTTTTATTTGGAGCCTCATAGAATTTTTTTTTATGTGCAAACATTTTTAAGCTTTCGGTATACGACATTTGGTACGAGTAATTTCGTGAATGAAACGGAAGTCACATGAACGAAAATGTGTAACCGCGGTGCTGCCATTTTGTGGCGGATGGCGCGTTCACATAGTCAAAGGGAAAACTTTATAGTATTTACTATTTAATTAATTTTAACAAGATGGCCAGTATTTTAATAAAATTCCTTGTTAAAAATCAGGCCCGTAAGTCTAAGTTGAGTAGTTTATCAAGGTTTTTTTAATTTTTAATCAAAGCCGTTTCATTATATAATTTAAACTTTCGTTCTGCAAATGGATTGGTTCGATAGTCGACGTAACTGCCCCGGCAGAGAATTCTAGCATTAGATGCGGAAACTACGTACGATTCACGCCAAGAAAAATTACAGTTGAAAACACAAATATCGTATATTCATCACGCTCGTCATTATTTTTAATAATTCTACGTTAAAATCCATGTCCGAGATTCATATTAATAGTTTATTCGTAACATGAACGCATTAAATTTATCGTTACCGAAGTCATATGTCTATACATCAGTGGTTAGTACTGAAAGAATCGCACAAATTTTTTTATTGATATAATTTTTTTAAATATACATTATTATTTGAAGAAAAAATATGCAAGAACATCTAAGTTTATTTAGTAATGGGATGGGTTTTTTTTCTAAGTAAAATAACGCAGATCACCAAAACCATTATGTTCAAAGGTGGGGGATGATCCTATTGCTGCGAGGATAGTAAATGTGGGGCAACGAGGCAGGCCAGCTCGCCAACCGGCCCGCGAGCTCGTCTACAGGTGGGGCTTGATCTATTAGGTGTACACGCCTAATCCGATTAGCAACGGTGCCTCGCTGCTTCCCTCCCGTCCCCCCCCCCTGGTTACCCATTCCACAACTATTTCTCCGTGGCTCTGGAGGGTTCGTTCGGCACGATCCCAGAGCCCCACCTGCGTGAGGTGGCGTAACTGATACGCCATTTTTCTGGGAGCTTCGGGTGTCGGGTCGACCCTGATGACGCGACACTTCGAAAGGGGTGCGAGACCATCCCAGAAGGGGGCGGCGGAGGGGTGTAAAAAAAATGACGCCAGCATGCGAGGGAGGGAATTGAAGAGGGCGAGTGACCGTGAGTGAGTGAAGGTGGACGACGAGCGATGGGCTTCGCGTGCTGAGACTGGTACATCGGAGACCGAAGATCCGGCACTGTGTGTGTGTGAGTGAGTGGTGTGTGGCGGTGTGTTGGGACAGAGATGCGCGGTAAGAGACCAGCTGCAGAGAGATCCGCTGTCGAGCCGAGCTCACGTGGGGAGAGTAAGTTGTGAACCTTATGAAAGAGCAATAAATTTAAGGATAGACGAGTTATTTTGTATAACTTAATAGTGTAAATAAAAGCAAATAAAACACTATTTAATTAATTGAGTTATCATTTTATAAATCCGTTTACACACTCGTAACACTATCTACTAATTAATTTTACCTGCCATTTAAAAATTCTCAAATTTGTTACGATTTGGACAGCCGAGAAACATGAAATGAGTTTTTGTGATAGAAATGCAAACCATACCATGAAGTAGCCAGTGGCATCGCAGTTAAACCCAAAAAGTTTCAGTTCTGCAATAAATTAAATTCTCCTTATTTTTACAGCCCAAAAACGTTAAAAAAATGTAACTTTGGCAGCTAATTATGGAAAAATATATACTCTGTATATATTTTTCATTTCGTGAAAGTTAAACAATTGAAAAAGGCTGAAAGTTGATCAGTGATTAATATAAATATAAAATCATGTTTGAAAGATTTGTGCAATGGGAGTGCATGACTTGATGTAAGCTTTTGGACATACGCCATTGCTAAGCACATGTATGTCTGTAGAAGAAAACTACAAAAAACCCAAAAGACAAAAACACAAATTTAAGCAAAAAATTGGTGTTGTCAACTACAACAGCAACTTGACAACAGCAATTTTTTGCTTAAATTTGTGTTTTTGTCTTTTGGGTTTTTTGTAGTTTTCTTCTACAGACATACATGTGCTTAGCAATGGCGTATGTCCAAAAGCTTACATCAAGTCATAAAATCATGGCCTGGAATGAGAGGCACCCCCTTATACCTTCGAGACAAGTTGAGCGGCACGGACTATAGGCGGTGCCCCGACCTGTCTCCCGACGCCGCCGGCAGGTAAAAGGCCCCCGTTTCGTGACTCCGCAGTTGGCGGGTAACTTTCGCTTCTTCCGCGGGCGGCAGCGCTGCTCTGGGAGGCCGCGGCCCGGGCATTCGGCCAGACACGCCGGCGGATCATCTGCGTCTAATTGCCGAGACTGACACCTAGTTTCTCAAGTGGTTTAGGACACTACCGCTAGATAGCAGCTTTAATAATTTATTACTAGAGACCGGAAAAATTCGCGGATTCACTTCACGAAATGCTAGAATCCAAAAAATGTACATTTATATTGCTTCTGTGATTAGCTTACAGTTTATCTGAAGGAACTTTAGCCAATGGGAAACCTTCAACCAAAAAGTATCGAATCGCAAGCGTCCCAGTTGACAAGTGTCACGAGACAAAAGCCAATGAGCAAGTGGCATTTGCCTGAGTATGTAGAGGGTTGTGAAGTCTATCCTAGAGGTCATCGAAAGCGCGAATTTTTCCAGTAACTATGTATTACTTACATAGCTAATTTTTTTCTTCTTTTTTTCCTAACCTAACTAAAAACTAAGTGTGTTTGGGAGGGTGCCGGGTTAGGGAGGGACCTAGGTGCGTCTCAGGCCGAAGCCTATACGCCTAGTCATGCTGGGATTAGCCATGCAGGGAGAGGGTCACATGCATCATGTGCTAGGAGGGGATTGGCCAGCCATGGCAGCGATTGTTGCCATGACTAACACCCCTCACTCTTATCTCTAGTCTAAACTACTGGTTAAGTTGGGCCCAGGTAAAACCTGCACAGACACAGGGAAAACCCTGGGCACTTTCATGCGGGATGCAAGTTTGCATGCATTAAATGTAGGAAAGTACAGGGGACAGAGGATGGTCTGGATGAAGAGTTGGTCTGAGTAGAAAGAGTCTACCATGCGGGGGTTGGGCACTTGGACTCAAGGTCCGCTTTGTTGTCTTCTCCGGGAATGGAATTTGATGGCCAGGGACGCAAGCGCCCCTGTCGTAAACTAATTGTGAGAAGAAATGCATTAGTTATCATTAAAACAAACAAGTAAAAATTAATTCAATATTTTCTGGTAGCCACATATTTTGTGGTGTGGCATACTAGTCCTGCTCATTTTTATATATAACATGACTTTTTATTATAAAAAGTATTAAGTGTTTTTTTTTTGCAACGTGAAGTAATAAAATTATAATTTTTTAAGCTAACACTTACCTACCTCCTCCCGTTGGGAGTATTTTTGCTAGTAGTTATGGGTCGACCCAACAGATAGCATCACAGATCGCGATAAACATGGTCTCAGTTTCCACTGTAAGAGTCGCACTTCTACACCTCATTGATCTATGGGATTAGAAGGGGAAACCTCCCCCCCCCCCCCCCCCAGCGAATTTGCGTGCGGGTGTAACCGACACAAGTCATCTCACCAGGTCTTTAGTGCTATACGCAACACAATATCATCTCCGTTTCACAGGTACGATTGCTTTCACATTGATCTTTTTAGTCCATCTTAATTCAACCTCCACCCCCCCTCCCCCACAAACCAGAATAAACATCCATGGATACCATACAGATACGACATTTGTGTACGTAAAACTGGCGTGGTGGTCACATCAGTATAATAGGTTGCTGGATATGTTTCCAAGTACTAACAATACACTCTGTTTCAAATTTAGAATACCACCGTCATTACAATGAAAACCTTTTCTTAAACTATAGATAAAATTATGAGGTTTCTTGGTTTGTGGGTTTCAACCGAGTCTTTAAGAAATTTAACTGAATTTTTTTTTGTTTAAAGGCAACGCTGGTCGCTATTGCGTGGCGTGTTTTAAATTTTTCAGATAAATTAAATTAATCATATTTAATCTTTTAAAATCATAAAAATTCTGATTATTATAAAAGGTCAAGTAAATTTAAATATATTTTTTGTGAAATAAAATAAACCATATCAAAAAGCTGCCAGTTAAATAGATTTTAAACCTTAAAAGTTCTAGATTTACATTCCATTTCATTCTCCGTATCCATACTGCACAAAAACGTTTAAAAAAATTCAACTTTCCCAGATAATTATGCCAAAAGTACGCGATGTAATTAATATTTTGTGTTAATTTTGTGAAAGTTCCGCAGCTCAAAAAGTCGGCAAGTTTAATCGTTAGGGACCAGAAAAATTCGCGGGTTCAATGACTTCTAGGATGAACTCCATAGTTCTACGTAAACTCGGTCAAATGCCACCCACTCATTGGCTGCTGTCTTGTGAGACGTCCCAACGTAGCAGCCTGAGATTCTTATAAAGCTTTGGTTGGTTGTCTTTCATTGGCCCAGAGTCATCCATGTGAGTTGTAAGCCAATAGCAGAGGCAGCACTGAGGTATAACTATTTGTATTTTAGCCTTTCTCGAAATGAATTCGCGAATTTTTCCGGTCTCTATTAATTGTTTGTAGCTTCAACATAAAAAAATTACCTGGAACAGGACATACGCACTAAAACCTAATCATTAGTCCATGGCTTGATATTGTCCGCAGGACAGCATACATTCCAGAATACTTTAAGTGACGGGCGAGTGATCTGAGCTCTAAGATCACCTGGTGAGTCCTAGCGGGGCATTTAACTCAATTGTACATTTATTTAAAACGATAAAATAATCTTACTGCGGGCTTAGTGCCAATGTTTATGCCATTTATTTGCCAGCTGCTACATTATCTAAAGGTAAGTTCGAAAGGTGCATTTAAATATGAATGGTATACAAATTCACCGGAATGCTCACAGTCCCCCAACTACGATTGGCATACAATAAGGGTCACTGCTAGACCAAATTATTGCTTTTCGTTGAAATAAACTTGACGATATTTCCCAAAAAATGATGTTAAAAAAAGGGGGTTGTCTGTAAAGTCGGTTTACGGACGATAATTTTACATGATAACGTCATAAGAAAACATTGATGAAAAATTGCATACTTTTTGATTTTCAAATATTAATTACAGTTTTTTTTGCAAAATTAAAATAATTTGTTTAAATATAATCACGAACAATTAGTTAAAAAAAAGCCCGCCTTAACCTGTTTGATATTATAGAAGATTTTCTCGCACGGTGGTAGGCCGGTTCTTGCACGCTCGGCTCAGGCGGAACGTGACAATGAGTCATGCTTTTTCGTGCGTGCAGCCGGCGTTCATCGATTTATAAGACGTTATCACGTAAAAAAAAACATATAAACACGATAATCTCACCATATGTTTTGCTTCATCCGTCGCGTCCATGAAGGTTTCCTTCTGGTCGCTTACCCACGCAACCGAAGGTAGCGCAGCTGTGCCGCTAAGACACTCGCAAATTGGCGAGTGCTGTTTTGTTTTCTTTCTTATTTCTTTCCCCCGCTTCCGCCGCAGGGCGCGCGCCTCCAGCACTTACTTCCTGCTTCCTGTCTGCGAGCCGGCTCCCACGCGCGATGTCGTGGTACGGGGGGGGGGGGGGGTGGTGTTAGAGCGCAGGCCCCAACAAGGGGGTCGTTGAAACAAACCGCGGACGCACCACAACGCCGAAATACCACAACCGCCGAAAAATGTCATTGCAGGACTGCCACAAAGGTTAGGTTAGGTAAGGTTAGGTTAGGTTAGGCTTGGTTAGGTTAGACTAGGTTAGGTTAGGTTGTGGTATTTCGGCGTTAAGATACATTTAAGAAACAGTTGTTTTTCATTATGCTCCAGTGCCCCCCCCCCCCCCCCCACAAACAGCAACATTTTTCGGCGTTACTGTCGTTGTGGTACACAGTAGTTTTCTAGCTGTCGGCGTTGCGGTCAATTTGGCATTCGGCGTTATGGTATTCGGCGTTATTGTACGTTCGGCGTTGTGGTATTTCGGCGTCGTGGTAACGACACGTGGACACCCACTTCCCAGCCTTCGCCCCCCTGCAGGGCGCCGCGTGACGTCACTGACCACCGTGTCCAGTAGTTGTTTGCAAACACCCGACAGCATCCGGGTTCGAATCACGGCCCATTTATTTTTGACGTGATAACGTCTAATGAATCAACGAACGCCGGCTGCACGCACAAAAAAGGTGTCCCGTTACGCACATAGTTCCGTTACGCTGTGTCCCGTTAGGCACATTGTTCCTTTACGCTGTGTCCCGTTACGCTCATTGTTCCGTTACGCTGTGTCCCGTTACGCACATTGTACGCTTGCGCCACATCTATCTCTCTTCCACTAGACTGTATACAAAGTGAAGTGAAAAGTTAATGTGGTTTTCATTGCTTATTAAAACAACAATTTCGGCAATAAAGGTTAATTTTTCTTGCATTTTAAAAATCTGATTACTAGTATAATTTCAAGTATTTATTCTTTTATTATTAAAATAAAAATTATTCAATTTTATTCGTAAAGTATGCAATCATTTCACCAATGTTTTGTTATGACGTTGTCACGTTAAACTATCGTCCGTAAACCGACTTTACAGACAACCAATTTTTTTTGTCTGAGATTTCTTACAGGGAAATGGCTGCACTCTACAATTTTTTTTTTTTTTGTAAATTAAACATGAATGTTCATGTAAAATTACTAGATTACTGGCTGTGTCCTATCTTGCACTAGGAATGCGGTAAGGGTGGAGGTGCAGCATATCCAACACCGGGCTTGGTCTGCGGCGAGGAGACACACTCCTGGGCGAAGGGACGCCGAAGGGGTGGTCGCCCTCTCGCGAGCCTAGCGGCGCCGCGACGCCGGGCGTCGGTCGATCCCTGCCTCCCGCGCAGCCGCGAGGACTCCGACGTGTGCGATGGAAGCCCCAAGGGCGACTGCAGCACGCGCACCAGGCATGCGGTCGCCTCTACGCACAAGGCGGCGATACGGGGTGCGGCTACGGAGACTTCAAGCGGGGGACCCTACAATTTTTTTTTATCATTGAAAACTATTTGGGAAATTACCGATGCTTAATCCTCGGGTGGTATCGCAGATATTCGATTGGAAGGCTTTAAGATACAGCAGAGTTTGGCTTTTTGTATGGTCTTCGATGAAAATGTTTACCAAATGACAAATGTCTTGAAAGCAGACAAATATCGCAATAAGGACAATATGGGAAAACTGGTAAAGAAATACGCGAAACAAGCGATGCCAGCGAACCTAGCGGTGTGCATAAAACTAGTTTACTATGGTTGCATCCAGCGGCGTGGAGTGTAAAATAGCTTGAAATCATTGCAGTAAATTGTTTCGCTCTTGTCAATGCTATTACGATATTTAAAGCATATCTTCCACGCAGTTTGACTATCTCCTAACTCAATAAAACGGGGGTGATAAAAATCAAAAGCTACCTATACCAATAATAAACAGTCACGGGTATTTACCAACCCTGAAAAGTTTCCTTATTGATAAAAATACATTTACAGATATTTTAATTTGTCTCTTGCTTTTGCAATAACGTTTGAAATTTATGAATACTGGTCGTGTGCCCTATTGGAAAATATTTGATCCTCATATTTGATGAATTACCAAAAGACTTTGTCACGTTTTTTTTTTTTTTTTTTTTTTTTTTTTTTACTGTTCCCACGCTGCAAACACTGCACTTCATTCAGCCAATGTTTCGGACGTTTAACCGATATGGCGCAACAGTAAGCTGAAGGGGAAGGGGGGAAGGGGGGTAAATGAACGGCTTCGCGCAGTAAGCATGTAACCCTGCAGACGTGTCCCGCCGGTGAAACTGCCCCACGGGGGGGGGGGGGGGGGGGGGGGGGGGAGCGGTCCGCCTCCAGCGTCGGTCTGGGCTCGGAGAGACGGGTCGCGCGACTCGTTAGAAAACGCTGTCCGCCAAGCCGGGCCGTCATCGCCTGCCTCGCGTTTATTCGGTGGCGTGTTCGTGGACTCGGAGCACTTCTCCCCAGGCCAACCCCACGGTCTCGAGGCCTCGGTGCACCGAGACAGTCGTCTCAAAGCAGCGACTGCTCAAGTGTTCTGACCGCCCTATAGGCTAATCAAGGGGACGCGCCCTCGCCAGGTGACGAGCCAGTGTTCGTTTCACGCGCGCTTTTCAAAATTTCAAAATTTATTGTTGGAACCAGGGAGTCCCGAGCTTTTCCAGTTCACAACGCATTTAGTTTTGGTGTTTTGTCTCGGTCTAGTTGAAATATGTAGGGTAGATGCAACGATGCTAGAATAACAGTGCATGCCAAACGTCCGCTAGAATGCATTCAAATACGTTTTTAGCCTCATGCAGGGCACAATTAAAACGGTTGATTTTGACGTGACAACGTCTAATAAATCGATGAACGCCGGCTGCACGCACGAAAAAGTGTCCCGTTACGCTGTGTCCCGTTACGCTCATTGTACGCTTGCGTCGCATCTATCTCTCTTCCACTCGATTGGAACAACCATCGATTTGACTTTTTCGAGGCACATTAAACTTGAAACACTCCCATTCGTTTCCTACTTTTCCTATCATCGTCCTATCCTTAACAGAATAACACAGATTGGAAGAAGTTAAATAGCAAACATGTATAACAGTTATAGTTATAATAATCTGTTCGTTAAAGTAATAAACATATTTGAATTAATGAGTGCAAATAAAAGTAAATTTGTCAATTAAATTGTAGATTTCATTTCACTCCTTCTTTGTATACATACAAAATAGTGATAATTCGATAAAAATGATTCAATTTTATTCGTAAAAGTATGCTATCATTTCATCAATTATTTGTTATGACGTCACGTTAAACTATCGTCCGTAAACCGACTTTACAGACCACCAATTTTTTCTTTACCTAACAGGGATTGAGTTTGTACACGTTCTGGAATACGATCCGCGAGTTATGTTACAGTTGTATCGCAAAAAGGTAGTGCTTATTCGCTACCTTACCCGAATATCTTGAAATGCCGCCCTAAGATATCGCACAGAAGCGGAATGTCCTTCGATGAATGTGGACACGTGATGTCTCTGTGGGACCGCGCGCCTTTAGGATGGCGAATTTTTAAAATATTGAAATGAAACGTTAACGAAAAAAAAATCATAAATAAAAAAACCGAAACACCACCCATCCTCATTTGTTCACACACAGATGCACCAGGATTTCATTCGGCAGCAAAGTGGACATGAAACACATTATTTTCAAATAAAAAAAAAATATGTCAATCTTTCGCTGGATAACTTAACTGATGAAGATATGTCTTTAAAATTTTCAGTAAGATGTTATATACTCTTGTAACGCATGTACATTTTTTTTTCTTTAAATATTACTGTTCGACTTTTTTATATACAGTTTTTATCTTTAAAATGTTATACTTTATCTTGCATTTTAATTAATTGCTCTTTTTAACTTTAAATTTATTAATTGCTACAGTTTTAAACATGTTTACATTAGTCAAAATGCCAAACGTAGATTAAAGTAACCAGATGCCCTCACACACAAGCTTGCTTTTGTGAACGTTAAATTTTACTGCTTAATCTAGTGAATTGTAGTCAAAGTGTAAAAAAAAAAATTTTATGTACATTTTCATAATTAAAATTGGCAGCAGTTGTTTTGATACGTATTGTAGGATCCTGGTCCAGTAATAAACAAGAAAAAGAAATGTTGACCCAATCGTATGCAACCCAAACTAAGGAATGATAAACCTCTGGCCGTTGTATCAGCGAAAGGGAACATTCAAGTGCCTTTGTTGTAGTTGAGTCTAGCCTGGTGCGAAAAGAATTCCGGGAAATAATCGTGTCTCCATCCGTAGAGAGTGTTCGTTAATCCAGTTGTTGCGCGTATTTTTGACTATTTCTGTACATCGACAGTGGAAATCAGTAACTTATCAGATGTTTTTATTTTATTTTTAATAAGTCTGAATTATACGACGAATAAGTAAGGATACGCCTGACAAGTTATAAATGTTTTGATCCCAGAAGTTGAATATTAATCTTCGGCCGCCAGACCTCGCGCCGAAGAAGGCCGAAGAAGGCCGAAGAACGCCGGGTCGCAGGAGCGGCGGCGACTGCTGACGCCTTTCGGAAACCGGTCGGGACATAGAGCAGCATCTGGAACACGCGGCGGCCGACGGCCGAGACACACGCCGGCCGTGTCTGTCCTCGCGGTACTTCCGCACACTTTATGTCGACAATCAGTTTGGGGAGAAAGAGGAGCTGGGCCAGCGGAGGGAGGAGTGGAAAAACTCAGCCTCCATCTTGAATACGAAATTGGAACGAATTAAAAAAAATATATATTGGTTGTCTGTAAAGTCGGTTTACGGACGATGGTTTAACGTGACAACGTCATAACAAAACATTGATGAAATGATTGCATACTTTTATGAATAAAATTGAATCATTTTTACTATAATAATATAAGAATAAATACTTGAAATTAAACTAGTAATCAGATTTTTAAAATGCAAGAATAATTAAACTTTATTGCCGAAATTGTTGTTGTAAAAAGAAATGAAAACCACATTAACTTTTCACTTCACTTTATAAACAGTCGAGTGGAAGAGAGATATATGCGGCGCAAGCGTACAATGAGCGTAACGGGACACAGCGTAATGGAACAATGTGCGTAACGGGACACAGCGTAACGGATCAATGAGCATTACGGGACACTTTTTCGTGCGTCAACCGGCGTTCATCGATTTATTAGACGTTGTCATGCCAAAAAAAATCTTTGCTGGAGAAAATCCGTGTATTCTTAACAAAACTCGTAACAGTTTGAAGCGTAAACAATAATTAATGACCGATGATTTATAATCTAAAACAAATATGGCATTATTAAATTAAAAAATAAAACTTTTAAAAATAACTTTCGAAGTCATTTAAGTTTGGCCATTTAAAATTTTGCTTGTAATTCGAAGTGCAAAATAAATTTTTCATCTGGTTATTAAAAACAAAGCACACATGAAAGCTCATTTTGAGTAAAACTATTTATATTTTAATTTTGCATTGGTTCTAAATAAGCACATGTTTTAGGATTATGTGAATACGCACATATAATACGCTACTTTTTGAATAAAGACTTTTATAAGGATCTTTTCTTACGACTAATAACAATACTGAGTTTATTTTTTTAAGTTAAAAATTTACGATTACGTTCAACGCATTAAAAATCATAATGGTGACATATGGCTACAGCATTTTAGCCGAAACACGCCTGAGACTTATTTCAAATACACTTATCTAAATATGTTACTAATAAATGCAAGGAAATGTGTGCAACTCGTACATAGTTCAATAACGAACACACTTTTAAAGGTTCATTGCTGATGCAGGTCTAATAACGAAGAGAAGAAGGATGGTGCGATATAATGTTGTTTCACAATTGCCTTGAATTGCAAGTCTCACCAAACCAAACTATGAAGAGCTTACCTAGATATATCGGCTCTATAGCTGTCTTCAGGTTTGTAAAACCGGATTGCCATTGCAAATGGGGCAATAATTTTCGTCTGATGCTGCTTATGGCGCGGTGTTGTTCACAACTTGTTTTACTAGGCCGACGAAACATTATTATTTCCTTTTTTTGTTTGGAGCGAGAAAAATTTATTTCCTCGGTTCGGGATACCGTGGTCGATCCGGAGGCTGCCTAATAAACGCGGACAGCTTTCCAACTTGATGGTGTGCGGCCCGTCCACACGACTCTACGACGCCATTCACAATCTCCATGGCGACGGCAGAGTCGCCGTGCATTCCTGGCGCTGTCGACCAGCCCGCGGTCAGCTGTCCCTTCGATGGCCCGTTAGTGTTGGGTGGATTTCGAAGAAACACTGCTTATTGCAGTCCTTAAACACGGCACGGCTTCCGGAAAATTCCATGTTCCCTGGTCCCCGAAACCATCGTCGACTAAAAAAAATAAAATATTTGGTTGACTGTAAAGTCGGTTTACGGACGATAGTTTAACGTGACAACGTCATAACAAAACATTGATGAAATTATTGCATACTTTCATGAATAAAAATTGAATCATTTTTATTGAATTATCAATATTTCGTATGGATACAAAGAAGGAGTGAAATGAAATCTACAATTTAATTGATAAATTTACTTTTATTTGCACTCATTAATTCAAATATTCTCTTGGAAAACATTTGGCCACCAATAGTTTGTAATACTACAAAAAATATACTGTAACTTTGTACAATACATAGCTATGGTTATTTTTTAACATATGAAAGACGTTTTATTTACTACGAAAATTGGAGCATAATCATTCATTAAACCATGGAAAAGATAATCAAATATTCAAAAATTTTACTTTTTTATTTTGTATTATTGTGCTCAGATAATACTGGGAAGTTATTCAGGGAACGGTTTACAAATAATAGTAATTATTGGTGGTAGTGGGACAAAACAAAGCAAAAATGAATGGGGAACAATCCGAACCCCGTATTGCTTCGACTACTATTTTTTAATGACAGTTATTTTCATATAAATGTACAAATTTACTGATATAAGAAATTTTACAATATTTCTGTTCAATTTACAAAAAAAAAAAAAATACAATGTGCTCACGATATGTGAAAGGTGTCTGTTCAAGAAAAGCACTGAATAATAGACTGAAGAAGAAACTGTGGTACTGTTCCCGTATTTCACTTTTAAAATTCATTCTTTTTTTGAGAGTGAAAATAGTTTAAAGCGGATGTTTTCAGAATGATATTTGGGAGTGAAACTCCCAGTAGAGATTATTTTAAGCACTAAAGAGACTTGCGATAGGGGACGCACCACAACGCCGAAATACCACAACGCCGACAGCTAGAAAACTGCTGTGTACCACAACGCCGAATTACCACAACGCCGAAATACACAAACGCCGAAAAATGTCATTGCAGGACTGCCACAAAGGTTAGGTTAGGTTAGACTAGGTTAGGCTAGGCTAGGATAGGCTAGGTTATATTACGCCAGGTTAGGTTAGGTAATATTAAGTTTGATTGTGGTATTTCGGCGTTAAGGTACATTTAAGAAACACACACAAATTCATTCAGTTGTTATTTCGGCGTTGTGGTACACAGCCGTTTTCTAGCTGTCGGCGTTGTGGTCAATTTTGACATTCGGCGTTATGGTATTTCGGCGTTGTGGTAACGACCCCTTGCGATACACCATTTCATACCCCCTCCTCTCCCCCCCTCGGTTCATTTCTCCGCCATGTAATTTAACGGTAACCACTCAAATCCCATCGTTGCCCCATGCACGACGAGACGACGACTCTTGCGCTAGAGGCACCTGGCACACCAGCTCACTAACCAATTCTTAGGGACTGGAGAAATTCGCGGTTTCAATGACCACTAGGATAGACTCCACGATTCTCTATGTACTCGGGCAACTATCACCTGGTCATTGGCTACCGACTCGGGACACCTGTTTACTGCGATTCTTATGATTCGATAACTTCTTTTGTTGAGTGTTTGCCATTGGCTCAGAACCTTCAGGTAAATTGCGGTCCAATCACTGACGCAGCATTAAGCTAAACGAGTTTGGATTCCAGCCTGTCTCGAAAGGAATCCGCCAATTTTTACGGTCTCTAACCATTACACCCCCCTCCCCCCGGTTCATTTCCCCACCATGCAATTTAACGGTAACCACTCAAATCTCATCGTTGCCCCATGCACGACGAGACGACGACTCTTGCGCTAGAGGCACCTGGCACACCAGCTCACTAACCAACTCTTGAGTACGGCGATAGCCGTCGGTGCTTCCTCTGCTCGCTTCAGGCTTGTATGCCTCACGGTCGACCTCTCGCGAGGAGACTGTGTGGCAGTGCGGGCGACCCGATCGGGCCTCGTGCGCGGGAGTGCCATGCAGTGCAGCGAGGAGAACGGACGCTGTGCAACGATGTATCGATCGACTGGGTGCATTCGGCGCATTAATTCTGTGCTCTTGCTGTACTAAGACAACGTTTTTTTTACATTGACATTTGACTGTTTTGTTTATAAGGAATTTTTTGATACGGTGCGATTTGTAGAGACCTGAAAAATTCGCTGATTCATTTCACGATATGCTAGAATCCAAACCACTGTACATTTATATTGCTTCTGTGATTGGCTTACAGTTTATCTGAAGGACTTTTAGCCAATGGGAAACCTTCAACCAAAAAAAAGTATCGAATCGCAAGCGTCCCAGTTGACAAGTGCCACGAGTCAATAGCCAATGAGCAAGTGGCGTTTGCCTGAGTATTTAGAGGGTTGTGGAGTCTATCCTAGAGGTCATCGAAAGCGCGAATTTTTCCAGTCTCTAGCGATTTTGTGTTCTCGAAGCTTTGGCCTCGCAAAAATCCGTAGTCGTGGGGTCGCTGGGCGGACCCCGTGGCATTGACGGGAAAGAAAGAAAAGAGACCGGACGTTGCGAGGTGCCTGGACCGCGGAGACGTCCTTGCTCGCGTTTCTCGAAGGCGGAGGCCGACAGCTCCCGTCAGAGCACCGCCTCTGGGCGGGCGACCTCGGCGACATTCCCCGCGTCCTGGGTCGCGACCCGCCGCCTCCTTGCCCCCTTCGGAGGGGCGATAAGCGCGACGCTCGCCGGTGTCGCTCCAACGCGCGCGGCGCGCAAGTCTTCCCGCCGTGCGCGGGTCAACTGCGGGGGTTTCAGCGGGGGCCCACCCGGGCACACACGCGGTGCGCAGAGCTTCAGGAAAAACAACGCGATTTCAAAACTACTCGAGATATCCCAGTGGGGTCTGCTTACGAAAAGCATTTAAGAGTTTGCTGAGAGCCGAAAAAGTACTTTTGATTTTGGATTAAGTTTTTAAACTATATTTTTAGAAGAGTTAAAATGGCTAAAACGCATGTTTTCAGAGTAATTTTTAGGCTTAAAACAACCAGTACAGATTCTTGAAAGCACTTACGGGACTTGCATTACACCTTTATCTTCATTTCTCCGCAATATAATGTTACGGTCACCGCTCAAATTTCACAGTTATCCTGTAACGACTAGAAGACTGCGCGCTAATTCAGAGGCTATACCGCGCTAGAAGCACCAGCGAGCGTCGCGCTTATCATTCCGCCTCACCAACACACATACACCCCTGACGAGGTGGGCCCCTTAACATTACGTGGCGGAGAAATCAAGATGAAGGCGTAAACGCAAGTCCCTTGATTGCATTCAAGAATGTTCCGTTATAACGTGCGTTTCGGCCATTTTAAGTTAAGTAAAAATACCTACAGTTCAAAAAGCGACATACGGAAACAGAACAACTCATACACCCTCAGAGTGTTTTTTTAATTGTTATTTTCGTAAGCAGACAATGCTCGGATATCTCGAGCATGTTTTCAAATCGCGTGGTTTCACCTGCAGCTCTGAATGCCGTGCGTATGTCCGGGTAGGAGGACCTATGTGGGAACCCTGCTTCGAGGGTCGTCTTGGCTCACCACCGCAACCTTTTTTGACGTGACAACGTCTAATAAATCGATGAACGCCGGTTGCACGCACGAAAAAGTGTCCCGTTACGCACATTGTTCCGTTACGCTGTGTCCCGTTACGCTCATTGTACGCTTGCGTCGCATATATCTCTCTTCCACTCGATTGGAACAACCATCCATTTGACTTTTTCGAGGCACATTAAACTTGAAACACTCCCATTCGTTTCCTACTTTTCCTATCATCGTCCTATCCTTAACAGAATAACACAGATTGGAAAAAGTTAAATAGCAAACATGAATAAAAGTTATAGTTAATATAATCTGTTCGATAAAGTAATACACATATTTGAATTAATGAGTGCAAATAAAAGTAAATTTATCAATTAAATTGTAGATTTTATTTCACTCCTTCTTTGTATCCATACAAAATAGTGATAATTCAATAAAAATGATTAAATTTTATTCATAAAAGTATGCAATCATTTCATCAATGTTTGTTATGACGTTGTCACGTTAAACTATCGTCCGTAAACCGACTTTACAGACAAACAATTTTTTTTAAATTCCAGATTCGTTTAAAAAAAAATTAAAGTGAGCCTATAGAAGCAACTAAGTACACAGGAAAATATATTTTCTGTACTTTAACAAAAAAATATTTTTGGAAACCAGGTACCAAAAAATAGTTTGTAATACCACAAGAGATATATTTTAACTTTGTAAAAGATATTGCTATTGTTATTTTCGTATATGAAATACTTTTTTTAAAATATTAGGGCAAATTTATTACGAAAATTGGCGTATTCTTTTTTTTTAATTTAACTGAGAAAGCATAAATTTTTTTAAACTATGGAAAATATAATTGAATATTCAATAATTGGACTTTAGGTTTTTTATTCGTGCTTTACCTATATGTGCGAAGTTAATACTGGAAAGCTATTCAGGGAAATATTTACAAATAAATTTAACTATTGGGACAACACAAAGCATAAATACCCGTGTAAGAAACCAAACCAGTAGTGCTACGAACATTATTTTGTAGTCATATAGTTTTTTTTTATGTAAATGTAAAAATTTACAAGTATCTGTAATTTCACATGAGTATTTATGTTTCATTTAACAAAAAATGTCAGTTCACAACGTTTATTTAGGTAAGAAATTATATTTTTTCCAATAAACGAGAAGCTGTTGTGTGGGTGTGGGTTTAAAAAATATTTATTTTTGATCGCCTAATGTTAGTTCATAAATGTTTTTCAAAGCTACGCCTAGGAAACAGATAGAACTGACAATGAAAACTGAAACTGAAAAGACGCGGTCTTTTTGTAAACCATTTTAATAAAAATGCATAATTACTTATTGAATAATTGTATTTGGGGTAAGTATAGTTGATACACCTAATCACGCGATAAATAATTGTTTTAGGTTAATGTGTGTGCGGAACATGTTTTTGGTTACAGCACACCAAAACATCAGGGTGTGAAATTGCTCCTCACGGCACGCTTGTAGGAAAACGGAACAGCGCAGGTCAAACAGCTGTGTGTACGCGTTGAACGGAACACGGGATATTTCCCCCGTCACATGGAGACGCTTGGGTGATTGTTGCACGTGCATCGACGTGATGGGGCGCTTAGGGCCACAACGCACACACGCGCGAATGACATCGTCGCCTCTACGCGCAAGGTAAACGCCCACAGTTTTGCTGCGTCGAACCTTGTGACTTTCACCGTCCACCCTATAATTTCATCGTAGAAAGTCTGCCGCAAATATAATTCATTGTAGTCGCCCGTTCGAAGTTCAGAGTGTGTTCAAATAGCAGTTATTAAGGCATGAAGGTGTAAACTGTCCTTTCATTGTCGACGATTCCCTACATAATGACTGGATTATCTCCAAGGCCACAAGAGAGATTTTTTGTTGTAAATTTTTTCTCCGAACACATTCCACTGTTTTTTTTTTACTTTAAGAGACGTTTTGACATTTTTAAACATGTAAGTATGTCAGGAGGTCGACACAAAAATTCTGAGCAACTATTACAAACGGCTGTGAAGCATGCTTCACGCTATTCCTCTGACTAAAATATTGAAGCAAAGCTGCGATGCCTGTTCTTATTGCCCAGGACCAGACAATGGCTTTATGGAAGCTGAAATTTAATTAAAAATCTGTGCTGTAGGTCAAAAATCATACATGCCTTGGAATGAAATACATATCATAGATCAGTTGGAAAATATTGTTAAACACCTATAATTCACACACTTGTTAAGTTGAAACAGTGACAATAATTGTCCCATAAAAGTTATTTATTATCTTTGCAAGATTTGTGCAATGGGAGTGCATGATTTGATGTTTCGTTTTGCTGTGTTTTTGTCTCGTTTCAACTGTTGTGCTGAATTTTTTGGGTTCGGTATTTTTTTTTTGTGCTGTCATCATTTATGGTTTTTTTTTCCGTTCTGTTTGTCCATTTTTCTTTGTTTTTCTTTGTTTTTCTTTGTTTGTTGACCATATTCCTGTTGTGGAGTATTGTGTGGTGTTTATATCCTGACAACAGCAATTTTTTGCTTAATTTGTGTTTTTGTCATTTGTGTTTTTTGTAGTTTTCTTCTACAGACATACATGTGTTTAGCAATGGCGTATGTCCAAAAGCTTACATCAACCCATAAAAGTTAACTCAAAATTTAAAATATGAACTACTGTAAAACACATTATGTCTCGTAACAATTGAAGCTTTGCACTTCACATTCCTCGCTTACATTCCTACTGATGATCCAGTCAAGGAAACGCATTGATTTCATTGGTTGAAATCGCTTGTGCTCTTGTAGATTGTCAGTTGCATTCTTCCTCGACCACTTAATTAATGCTTAGGAAGTCTGGGGTTGCCAGCTGTTAGTATCCAATTGCAACCTTTATTATTACTAAATCACAAGCACGTGTTAAATTTATTACGCAAACAGTGTTTAGTTTTTTCAGACACCGACAGTTCTCACCTAAATAATTCATAAATCAAAGCCGAAGCAACTTCCAGGGGGAAAAAACATGGGGGAAAGACGTTCAGTCATATTTGGTAGTGACACTTGTTTTGTACAGCTTTGGTTGTAATGTACTTCCTCTGAAACATTTCCACGATAATAGACATAGGTTCTTGGAATAAATATATTTGTGCCTGATGAAGGTAACAGATCTTGGTTCCCGAAACGTAACCACTGTTTTGTGTTAGGAAGCCTACTGTGATCGATTTTTTGATAACGTAGTGTTGTCCAGAATACCTGTTTCATTTCATCGCTGCGTTCGCATGTGCGTCGCTGCTTTGGTGTGTTGTCCACGTTATACGTTTAGTACCTGTCATCGTCGAGTTCCTCTGTCTGTCTCTGCGTTGTCCAAGGTTGTTGTCCGTCTGTATTTAATGTTTATTTGTTGCAAATTTATCCTAGTTTTAAGCCCAATCTTTTCGCCTGTGTTGTGATATTGTTATAATTCCATCCACATAATTCTCTATGCTGTCTACACACTTACATAACATTTGACATCGGCTGTTTCTGACTGGTTTTCTGTGTGTTTGTGTAGCCATTTATTTGTCTGTTGTTCGAGTTTTCTTTATGAAATACAGTGAAACCTAGTAATGAAATGACGAATGTCCCAAATAATTTTTTTAATCAACAGACACAGGTGTGAAAAGTAGATTTCAGAGTATTTGTTTTGATAATATTTCGGTTAGGTTATCTCTCGTAAGGTCAAAAGTTTGACCAGAGCGATGTTTATGGCAAGATCTTTATTCACGACGACTGTTACCAACTGCTTTTATTTCTCACCTTGGCCGCTGTATGGGCGCGGCGGTTGAAGGTCGTGTGGGGTGGCATACCGTAACTCCACACCGCAAGAGCGCTGAACACTCGTGTTGTTCTTAACATCGCCGTTAATACACTGTAGTAGTTTTTGTAGATGGAACAGAATTATTCATGTAAACTTACGGATATTTGTAAATTTGTAAATTTACATGGAAACAACTTCATCACTACAAAATAGTGTTCGCAGTATTACTGGGTTCGCATTCTTACCCGGGCGATTATGCTTTGTGTTATCCCAGTACCTCCAATAGTTAAAAGTTATTGGTAAACCGTTCCCTGAATATATTTCCAGTATTAACTGCGCTCATTCATAAGCACGGTAAAACAAAATAAAGTCCATCTGTTGAATATTTGATTATTTCTTCCATGGTTTTAAAAAAAATATATACTTGAATGAAACATAAATTTAAATATAAAATCATGCGCCAATTTTCTCAAGAAATAATTAGTATTATCTCGAAAAACATACTTCATAGTCATGTGTTGCACAAAGTTACAACTGAATTCCAAAGATATATTTTTTAAAGTACATAATTTTTTCTGTGTACAAAGTTTTCCAAAAAAAAGCAGCTGACGATTTTTGGGCACATTCTTTAACGTCTAATGGAGTTTTTAACCTACTTGGTGTATGCGATATTTGCCACACATTTTCTAAAAAATTTGCTTGTTTTTCTAAGAAAAAGTTTAGGAGTGATATTACTTTGAATAAAGGTTGATTCCCAATTCAATTCTAACTTCCTTTACTTGTTAAAAAAATATTTTATACATCTAAAATAAATTTTTCTGTGTGAATATTTGTAACGTAACAAAAATATCCTACAAGTGCAAATTCTGTGCACGTGAGTGTTCACATTTCCATTATAGGAACTACAGGACTCTCTGATTCAGTTCGTAAACTATGGCGTTGAAAAGGCAATCTCTTAAAGGGGACGAGGAAATGTGTAGACATATTATAGTAAACTTTACTTGTCTGCAAAAAATAACCCATGATAAATTTTTATTCAAACTATAGAACTGTAGCCCACCGCGCGAGAAGCTTTCTGTGTCTGTACCATTACAGATTTATAATGAATGCGGTCATTGGTTTGAGATTTACAACACCTGTTTGATTCTCGCAAAAAATCGATGAACGCCGGCTGCACGCACGAAAAAGCATGACTCATTGTCACGTTCCGCCTGAGCCGAGCGTGCAAGAACCGGCCAACCACCGTGCGAGAAAATCTTCTATAATATCAAACAGGTTAAGGCGGGCTTTTTTAACAAATTGTTCGTGATTATATTCAAAAAAATTATTTAAATTAAATTTGCAAAAACTGTAAATAATATTAGAAAATTAAAAGGTATGCAATTTTTCATCAATGTTTTCTTATGACGTTATTACGTAGAATTATCGTCCGTAAACCGACTTTACAGACAACACTCCTTTTTTAAAAAATTTTAAAGGTAGATTTTCGAACGTCAAGGTGATAGCAACTGGAATGGAAGTTATTTTTTTTTTTTTTTTGGGTTTTAGTCAGTGACATTTAAATAATTCTGAAATTAGTAAAAAAAAACTCGATCCTGAGCAAGCCGCGATCTTCGGTGATATTTGGGCGACCGACTCTTCAAGTTCAGAGAATCCTAGGCCTCCTGTCTGACGATCAATTCATACAACAAAATATTTTAAAAGGGACAACATGGGAAACTAATAAGAAATACGCGAGACAACTGATGTCAGCGAATCTGGAGGCGTTGGGGTGTACCTGCTTTTTTTTTGTGCTTGAAATTATTTAACGGTAGTGGCACCTAGCGGCGTTGAGTGTTAAAATTGTAGATCGTCTACGCGTAGGGACCGGAAAGATTCGCGGGTTCAATGACCTGTAGGATGAACTCCATAGTTCTACGTATACTCGGTCAAATGTCACCCACTCATTGGCTGCTGTCTTGTGAGACGTCCCAACGTAGCAGCCTGTATACAGCTTTGGTTGGGCGTTTCTCATAGGCCCAGAGTCATCCAGGTGAGTTGTGAGCCAGTAGCAGAGGCAGCACTGAAGTATAACTATTTGTATTTTAGCCTATCGCGAAATGAATTCGCGAATTTTTCCTGTCTCTATACTACGCGCTATCACTAGAGACTGGAAAAATTCGCGCTTTCGATGACCTCTAGGATAGACTCCACAACCCTCTACATACTCAGGCAAATGCCATTTGCTCATTGACTATTGACTCGTGACACTTGTCAACTGGGACGCTTGCGATTCGATACTTTTTTGGTTGAAGGTTTCCCACTGGCAAAAAGTCCTTCCAATAAACTGTAAGCCAATCACAGAAGCAATATAAATGTACAGTTGTTTGGATTCTAGCATATCGGGAAATGATTCCGCGAATTTTTCCGGTCTCTAGCTATCACTAGGAACACCTGTCCTTCGCGAATACATTTCGTGTCAAGGTATTTCGAAAAATACTGTAGCTTTTCTCCTGTGGTTATTGGTAGAGACCTGAAAAATTTGTGGGTTCAATTCGTGTTATGCTAAAATTCAAATAATTATACCTTTGTGCTGCTTCTGCCATTGGTTCACTGTTAATCTGGAGGACTGGGGGCCAATTAGAGACCCTCACTCATAGAAGTGTCGAATCACAGGCCACCCAGTCGAGACGACTCACAAGTCAACAGCCAATGTACAGTTGGCATTTGCCCGAGTGTGTAGAGGATATTGGAGTCCATCCTGAAGTCATATAACCCGCGAATTTTTCCGGTCTCTAGCTATCGCGAATGCTGAGTGGCCGGTACCACGGTGTCTGCTGCAAGTGCGCGCCTGCGGGAGTCGGAGGACGACTCGTTGGGCTGGTACGGGGTGCCGGCGGGGTGGGAGGGAGATCCAGGGGGCGGGAGCTCATTTGCGCCCCGTGGTGTGGGGGTGCAGCGAGGCTGGGGGATGTCGAGGCGGGGGTGGAATCTGCTGCGGCGAACCCCCGCGTTCCGCTGGAATTAATCACAGGCGCCGATTCGCGGCGCTGCTCATTCGGCTGTGGGTCTCCCCCCCCCCCTCCCCCCGCCAAACTGGACGCAGCGGTGTCAATCCCCACCGCCGACCGAACACGGGGGGAAAAAAGAAAACACTAAAAAGGCAAAACCGGTGTTTCGCAACAGTCGACAAGGGCTTCGCCGGCCGCTAATATTTCACGGACTCGACGCCGGACCGAATTCACGCTTACGACCGTTTCCAATAGAGTTTAAATCGCGGTGATGAACACCGCGTTCAACAAATCGTTCACATATTTTCGCTCCCCGAGATTTTTTTCCACTCGCTTCCCCCTTTTCTCTGAAACGTATGTCGTGCTTCCTATTAAAAATGGGCCAAAATTTCTTTTTTCAATGAAGGAATCTGGAACGGATATGAACCCGCAAATTCGCTTTATTATTTTGGAGACAGGCTATAATGTATGCGATTATAGATTCGACTGACAGTGTCATTAAGTCACAGGTAGTTTGACACGCCCTTCAGAAAAAAAAAAAAAAAAGGAAAACCAATTTTAAACCGTGTGCGATCTAAATATTAGGCCGTAGATATCGAATGAGGCAAAACGTAGCCGAGAGAAATCAGTCCGTGGGGCAAAATGAGCCCCCGAACGAGGCGCGAAATTTGCGCTCTCTAGCGAGCCTCAGCCGTCTGCCTCGCGAGAAATAACGTGAATTTCGCAGAGCTCTAGGTGTTCTCAGACCTAACCTAAAATGTTACCATACCATGTCTAGCTTATGATAGTTTTAATTTTTTTTTTTTTTTTAGCTGAAAGTGCACAGCTTGTCTGATCCTTTAAAATGCCTGTTTTGCTGAACCTTTTTGTTCAACTAAGCCCTAAAAGAAATATTATGGCACAATGTACTAGGTACAGAGAAATCTCGTACATATTGTGAACAATGCAGAACAGAAATGCTCACTCGCCATATTATAAAGGTAGAAAACACCTCACGCAGTGACGCTCAGTGGCTGATAATTTCATATGGTAGTGCAATAGAAGTTGCAATATGTGCTGCTAGGATTTTTAATATTTAAAATAGTTAACAATTTTGCACATAATAAAATCTTACAAATTAATAGCATTTTGATAATTGTAGATTTCTCATTTAAATGAGCGTGAAATCCCTATTGCAAGTCCGTCAATATTTATTTTGCAATTTCATTTTAATAAAAAGAATTTTTTACTGTGCGAAAATTTGTGCAATTAAAGCGATGTGTTTAAAGTCTACATATATACACGTAAAAGAATGGAAAAAAATACTCTGATTTCCGCTGTTGGAGTACAAAAATAAACAACGTGCGAAATGTGTTTTTTTTAATGTTTTCGCGTGAATTATATTAAAATGTAAACATAATACCATACCACAAACACCACTTTTTTGTGCCTTTTATATTAATCTGTTTATTCAGTGGTGATTTTCAGCCAAAGTAATAATTATAAAAAAAATCTATAACAGCTATTTCAAATGTACTTGTAACCGAGAAAAATATTTAAAAACAAAAGGCTCGAAGTAATGTCACAAGACAAGATTTTGTATTATAAAACTTTTTTACCAACACCAATGTTCTTCTGTACTTGTTTTCTTCAGCTTTGGAACTAAACATTGTTATGTCACGCAGTTATGAAAAATGTAGGAATTTTTTACACAACTGAGGTTGGAACCTTGCTATAGTCTGTATCACTTGGATCAAGATTTACAGTTCTCAAAAGTAATACTAGTGGTACCTGTTCCCCAACTGTCACTTGTAGAGCGTCACGTGATGTTTGCTTGCGAACAATGCGAACCACATGAAGTTGTATACAAAACACTGTTGGCAAAATAACTACGGCAGAAGAATACGTAGAACACTGGGAAAGGTACTGTTGAGAACATGACACAGACTATGGACAACAAATGACAGTACTTGTTTATGCGATACAAGCACGTATATTCTCTGGCATTAAGGAGAGAACGAAAAAATAAAAAAAAACTCTAATATTACGTTTCAAAAAAAAATCCTGGCTGTCCTCATTATTTTCTTTCTTTCCTTTATACTGTTCTAGTCCGCTCTGCGTCCGCATTCTTTACCAAGGACACTTGCACTGGATCAGGTATAGCATTACTTCACTCCGAGAAAGTACAGTCACTTTGCTATTGCAACAACCTAGTATTTCAGTTCGTGCGAGAAGTCCCCCCCCCCTTCACCCCTCCTAACAACCACACATAATTGATGTTTTTGAATGCCCTGGTGTGTGTGTAAAGTAGTTAAATGTTTTAGGAGGAGTTTCTTATACTTCGATGTATATCATGATCCGTGTAGAGACGAAAACAAGCTGGCATATGACTTAAAAATAATCCGTAGTCAAACAAATCGAACAAACAGGAACTAAATGTTACAAATTATTAACTGACATCAAACCAGCGTGCGTTTACATTATTCCTCACTAGAAATTCATTAAACTTCGCGTAATTTTCTGTTAAGAAGATGAACTTGTGTACGAATAGTCGGCATCGGTCTTCCATTGGCTGCTTCTACATCTTCGCCCTCCGGCGGATTGCTTGTGATTGGATCATTTGAATTTTGTGATGCTGTTATTGGGTTCTTGTATTTTGCAGCTTGTAAAACCTTCATGTGGTCCACAAACAGAACGCAGCTCAAGTGTACAATGTTATGCATTCCAGTCTCTCTTCAAATAATAACGCGAATTTCGATGGTCTCTGATAATCGACAGTAATATTGAAAGAAACTTTTTCAGGGACACTTCAACAAACTGAAACATAACAAAAATATATTTTGGAATAGCCTACAGGCATAGGTAAATTTCTAAGTACTTATTTCTTCTTTAAATATTTATTTAAACTTCTATAAACTCCTCGAACATTTTAAAGAACTTAATGTAGCCTGCATAACATCCTATATGTTCGCCAATATTCAAAAACAGATCTATTTAACATTTTCTCATAACTTATTCCATGCAGCGAAAATATTTTTAATGTTTTTTTTAATTTAACGCATCCAGCATTGAATGTCTTTACGAATTTCATATTATGCGTTCTAAGGTAGTTATACAATTTATTTTTATCTTCAAACACTATTTTTTCATCCCGTGCCATAATACGTGGTTATTAACAAATTCCGAAAAAAAATTATACTATGAAAGTTTTAATTTTTTTATTTCAACCACTGTTTTTTACAGTAATAGTTCGTTTCATCAAAAATAGTTTCAGCTGAAGATTTTAGATAAAGTTTAGGCGTTTGACAATAAATTATAATTGATTTGATAATATATATATTTAAGTAATGACCTTTGTCTTTCTAGTCTTATTTCCACCCCTTTCAGTAATGGTTTGTATTATCAAAAATTGTTTCAGACAAAAATTATAGGTAAAAATTAAAAGATTTGCAAACATTTGAACGGATTTTATAGTGTGCCTACCAAGGAATTTATGAATTTTTTTTAATTCTACCCCTCATTTTTCCAACCCCTTGCAACAGTGGTTCGTCTATTCAAAAATTGTTTCAGACAAAAGTTTTAGATACAAATTATAAGATTAATACAAAATCTGTACAAATTCTATGTTGTGCATACGAATGGAGTTACGAATTTTTTTTCCTCCAACCCTTGTTTTTTCAACCCCTTGCAGTTATGGTTGATCGTATCAAAATATTATTCAGATAAAAGATTTTGGCATTATTCCTAAGAGTTATAATACATTCCAACGGATGTGAAATTTTCCATATTTTGGGAGCTGCAGCGATTTTCCACTACTAGATTTTATGTATTAGTTTGGAAGTGATTTGTAAAAAGAAATTGCGACAGTTATCGTGGCCACAAGATTGTGATATGTGTATGTATGTGTGTGTGTGTATATATATATATATATATATATATATATATATATATGTGTGTGTGTGTGTGTATATATATATATATACATATATATGTGTGTGTATAATTTTTTGTTGACGATGGTTCTGGGGTCTATGGACCATAGAATTAAAAACTAAATAAAATATTTCTGAAAGTCTCACAATTATAACGGCTACAGTAGGTAGTATTTCTTTGAAACATACCTAAAAATTTATCTATTCCTCCTGGAATTAAGTAGCTCATCACTGTGGTGCTGCTGGTCCGCTTACGCTTACAAAATTGTGACTATGAAAAGGAGCCGATAAACCTAATAATATCAAAACTAATTTTATAGAAAACTTTATGTTATCTTTTTAATTTTGTTATGCTTATTTTTCATACAGGTCAAAATGAGGGCAGTATACAACATACAAGCACCGTATTCACAAATGGCTAGGGACAGGAAAAATTCGCGGGTTCAATGACCTCTGGGATGAACTCTATAGTTCTACGTACACTCGGTCAAATGTCACCCTCTCATTGGCTGCTGTCTTGTGAAGGTGTCCAACGTAGCAGCCTGTGATTCGATACAGCTTCGGTTGAGTGTTTCTCACTGGCCCAGAGTCATCCAGGTGAGTTGTGAGCCAATAGCAGAGGCAGCACTGAGGTATAACTATATGAATTTTAAGCTGTCGTGAAATGAATCCACGAATTTTTCCGGTCTCTAGCTATTGGCGTGTCGGTTAATCCCACGCGTGTAAATCTCGGGTCATGCCCTCCCCCCCCCCCCCTGAATTTTCGCTTACCACCCCCCCCCCCCCCACAACCCTTGCGAATCCTACACATTTGCGCTCCTGTATGCAATTGGTTTCATATGTTTGTAAATCTAAGACACGTTTCTGAAGGTTAAACACGTTTGCCGTTGTAAGCTGGCGACTGCCTTGTCGCTTCAAGGCCAAGAGGAAAATGGAGCACTACTTACGCATTTCCTGGTGTCATACAACGGGTTGAATAAAGAACTTGACGTCCTTTAAATGTTTTAAATAATTAACCGATAAATTGAAATAATTGATTTTTTTGCTTTCTTATCCGTTGGGATTCCGGTTATGTTCATATATATATATATGGTAGAGAGAAAACATATATTACTGTTAACAGCATTTAAGGTGCTTTGTGAGCCTTCTGACCATTGTCTTTCCTGAATCCAAAGTCATGACCAGGTTGTTGTAGTTATTAGTAGAGACCGGAAAAATTCGCGGGTTCATTTCGTGATAGGCTGAAATTCAAACATGTGTACAATTCTGCTGGTTCTGCTATTGGCTCGCGGTTTAACTGGAGCTCTCTGGGCCAATGAGAGACCATCGACCAAAGAGGCGTCGAATCACAAGCTACCCAGTGGAGACGCCTCACAATTTAGTACCCAATGAACACGCGTGTTTACTTGAGAAATGCAGAGGATAATGGAGGCTATCCTAGAGGTCATTAAATCCGCGAATTTTTCCGGTCCCTAGTTATTAGTACTGTTCAGTTACTTTCAATTTACCCAGAATTTTTTTTTTTTTTTTACAAACATCTATTTCCAACAACTCTGGCAAGGGCATGGAGTTAATAAGTGGAGTGAGTTCGCATATGAAATTGGATGATAGTTTAGGTAACGTCTTTTGTCGGTCCCCCACAGATGACCTGGGTTGGGGCTTATCCCGAAGCCTGGGAAAGGACCGATGGAAGGCAGCTGCCAAAGAGGTGCACGTGGCCGATGGCTCCGATGTTTTCTCTTTGGATTCCCGGTTTTTTTTTTTTTTTTTTTTTTTTTTTTTTTTTTTTTTTTTTTAAGACAAATACATTACGTCGCTGCTTCACTGCATATTCTCTTCACACCAAAACCTCTAAAGGGGGATGTTGGACCGCGGTCCAGAACCCAACCACTTTTTACATTATTAGAGACTGGAAAAATTCGCGGGTTCATTTCACGATATGCTATAATCCAAACAACTGTACCTTTATATTGCTTCTGTGATCGACTCACAGTTTATCTGAAGGACTTTACGCCAATGAAAAACCCTTCAACCAAAAAATTATCGAATCGCAAGTGTCCAAGTTGAAAGATGTCACGAGCCTATAGCCAATGAGCAGGTGGCATTTGCCTAAGTGTGTAGTGGATTGTGGAGTCTATCCTAGAGGTCATCGAAATCGCGAATTTTTCCAGTCTCTATACATTATACAAGTGTAGGCCTATGTCCCCGCACGGTGATTTTTTTTCTTGAATTATCACACCACGTAATAAAAAAAGTTATCATCAAACGTAAAATAGTTATTTATTGTAATATAATTAATAAATTAGATAAAGTATGTGATAGATAGAAGTATTGGCAGAAGTGGGTTTTTATATAAATGGGAGCGCGCCTTACATTGGTTGTGAAAAAATGTGGTTTTATTGTTTTATCTCCCGCTCCGGTCATCGTAGCGAGATAAAATATATACCGGTTTATAAGTCTAATCATAAGTTTTGAATACAAAAACTTTCATCAAAATCGGTCCAATAGTTTTTTTCCGCAATACTCGAACAAACAGACAAACAGACAAATATGAAATAATATATAAATTCAATAAAAAATAATTCAATAATAAACTATTTTAATTTAAACAATTTTTAACTTAATTATTAAAAAATATCGATATAATGATTCCACATTTATATGGATGAAGTATGTTTTTCCTATAAAAAAAAAGGGATCAATACATTTGAGTTCTTTTTGTATTAATATTTATGTGATGATTAGAGACCTGCATTATTCGCGGATTCATTCGGTGATAGGTTAGAATTCAAACACATATACCTCTTAGATAATTTTGCTATTGGCTTACTATTCATCTGGACGAATCTCAACCAGTTATAAACCCTCAACCAAAGAAGGATCGAATCACAGACAAACCAGCTGAGACGACTTACAAGTCGGCAGCCAATGAACTTTCGTTATTTGCCCGAGTCTACAGGGGTATGTGCAGTCTATCCTGAAGGCCATCGAAACCGCGAATTTTTCAGGTATCTAGTGATGATACACAAACATATATATATATATCAGCTTGCTGACCTCCGCATTAACACCGGCAGTTGTTGACAAAGAAACATTCTTGCGAGCAGTGCTGTAGCGTACACAGACGAGGAATAAACCGGGGTTTAATTTATCGCCAACACTGAGGTCTTTATAGATGGTTTGGGGCAGGTATTTTTTGCAAATAAGTCTGACAGCTCGTTAGACTGCAAAAACGATGTTCCCGCGCTAGCGACTGTTTCTTTTTATTTCGGGGCCGTCTGCAAAAGAAGTCACTGCGCTATTTGGCCGGGCCAGTCAGGACGTGTCTGCACTGGGTCGCTGTGATTTGTGTGGTGACTGAAAGAAAGTCAACCAATCACGTAACATAGATTACGCTACAGTATTTTTTTTAACACACATCTGGTCTCGAAATATTTTAGCGAAAAATGCATGGCCCTAAAGTTGGGGTTCGAGAATTTAGACTGCGTTAAAAAAAGGAGTTCCGATGATTTTTTTTTGTATGTCGTCCCCACATCGGAAACATTTCCAAAGTAAAAAGCTAACTTTTAAAGTCAGTACAGATAACGTTAGTTTTAAAACAAAATATGTTGGCTATCTTAAAAGAACACTGTGCCACTAAATTTTAAATTATTTAATACATATTATAATCAAATTACATCGCTACAAACCTTTTCGTTTAAAAACACTAAAGCTGGACTCACATTGATCCGTCTCATACGTCCATCTGTCAATCACGTGATAATCAGCCAACCAGATGGGCCGAAAAATTCCAACCGTCCGTCCGTCAAAACATTGCCATGCTTTAATTTTCGACGCACGGATGAAATTATAACCTCAAAAATGTCTGAAAGGCACTATCTTTGTTTATTTCTTAAGCTGCTTCCGCATTGCGTACTTAACTTGCTTAGAACACGTTTTGAGTTTGTCATTTCAAACAATAATTGTCTGAAATACAAAAGTAATTAATAATGCACAGTGAATCGAAAATATATTTGAATAAATAGATTAGAGTTAGTTTAATCAATTATTATTAGGGCCATGCATATTTCGCGAAAAGATTCCGAGACCAGCTTAAAGTTAAAACACTGTAGCACCGTCTGTGTTTCGTGATTGGGTGAGTTTCTTTCAGGTACATGACGATTGTTAAAACACCAATCACAGTAATTCAGAGCGGAAGCAAACGCGTCCTGAGTGGCTGGGTCGAACAAGGCTACGACTTATCTCGCAGACGGCCGCCAATCACAAGAAAGAAACCGCTGGTGCCCGTATACCTTGTTGCAGTCTAATAGGCGTTCATATTTATTCGCGAAAAATGCCTGCCCCTAAATATTATTGGTGCTTGGCGTACGTGATCGTCAAACTGGTAAACTCTAACTAGATGAATTTCCTTAAAAAAATTTAAACCTCAACAATTATTGGCAACGTCCAATTGGAAAATATATTATGACGGACATACGGATCGCTGTGAATCGCTCAACGGACGGATAGCGGACGGACGGACTCGACGGACCGTTGCGAGTCCGCCTTAACTGATACGCACGTGGTTTATAACAAAGTACCACAATAAGATTGAGGTACGCACCGTCACGTCATCAATAGTCTGAGTTTAACGTTAAAAAAAATTTGGTTGTCTGTAAAGTCGGTTTACGGAAGATAGTTTAAAGTGACAACGTCATAACAAAACATTGATGAAATGATTGCATACTTTTATGAATAAAATTGAATCATTTTTATTGAATTATCACTATTTCGTATGGATGCAAAGGAGTGAAATGAAATCTACAATTTAATTTATAAATTTATTTTTATTTGCACTCATTAATTCAAATATGTTTATTACTTAAACGAAGAGATTATTTTAACTATAACTTTTATACATGTTTGCTATTTAACTTCTTCCAATCTGTGTTATTCTGTTAAGGATAGGACGATGATAGGGAAAGTAGGAAACGAATGGGAGTGTTTCAAGTTTAATGTGCCTCGAAAAAGTCAAATGGATGGTTGTTCCAATCGAGTGGAAGAGAGATAGATGCGGCGCAAGCGTACAATGAGCGTAACGGGACACAGTGTAACGGGACAATGTGCGTATTGGGACACTTTTTAGTGCGTGCAGCCGGCGTTCATCGATTTATTAGACGTCACGTCAAAAAACAAAAAAGCTGTGTTCGTAATCGCGCAGCTTCTTCCCTGCGTTTATGACGCGGAGCGTGTGTTCGTGACCCGCCCTCAGGGGGTGGCACGTGCGTACACAAGGAAAAATGTTTGTTTGAATCAAACAAATATTTGTTTATCTGTGGCGAAACAAATATTTACTTGGTGGAACAAAAACTTAACCAAACTCGGTAAGTAACAAAAAAAAAATGATTTGTTACACGTAACCAAATATATATTCGAGTTGACAAAATCATTTTGTTGGGTCAACAAAATCGTTCCTACCACAAATATATTTGTTTGAACTAACAAAATATATTTATTTCACCATTTTTGCAAAAAAAAAAAAAATATATTTTGTCGAGGCAAACAAACCTCTCTTTCGGCGTGATTCACCCGGATGAAGCGGGCCGGCGCAGGTGCATGACGGGAGCCGGGGTTGTTGGGACACCGCGGCACGGAGACCAGGTCGGCTGCGGCTGATCTCGGCGCTTTCACTTTCCGATCCGTCATCGGCTCGTGCCCGCCCGCCGTCCGGCGCGCCCCGCCGAGGGTCGTTAGTCTTGGCGCCAATCGCTGCCATGGCTGGCCAATCCCCTCCTAGCACATGATGCATGCGACCCTCTCCCTGCATGGTTAATCCCAGCATGACTAGGCGTGATAGGCTTCGGCCTGAGACGCACCTAGGTCCCTCCCTAACCCGGACCCCTCCCAAATACACTTAGTTTTAGCTTTGAATATATATACTGTATAGAAGTCGCGAGTGGATAGGATTTACTCTACGTTTTTCAAGAGCGTAAAATGAGCAGCTTGGGAACTTCACCGCTGCAGTGCGCTGCCGTAACGCCCTGTATCGTCTTAGTTGTTGTGTACACGTTAGAATGCAGCACTGTCACCCGCTGTCATTCCCCGCACCCCTCATCCATCATTCACTGCAGCTCGAGGTCGTTCAACGGGAGGGGGAAGGGGTGTTTGAAGAGTTCGGCACTTGTCCGCTAGGGACCACCACAAGTCGATGCCCTAGAGATGGTGGCGATTGCGGCGGTGAATTAACCAACTACCTCAAAACCGTATTAGAAATTTTAACCTGGGCTGGCGACTTCTATACAGTATATATATTCAAAGGTTTTAGTTAGGTTAGGAAAAAAAAATCCGAGGAGACGTCCGGAATAGAGTACTCGCCGCCTCGTCGGGGTACGACGGTACCCCCAGACTCGCGGGTCGCATCATTCTCAGAACACGTACGGACCGAATCCCAGGCAAGAAACTGGCTTCAGCGCATTCGCAACCGTCGATACAATTTATTGTTACTGCAAAAAAAAATACTAGAGATAGCAGCACCATCGCACAGAAATATAACGGCCCTTCTAATACGCGCAAGTAGCCCACTTTTAAAGGTGCGATTATTTTGTTTGTCGACAGGACAGCACTATCATTTTACACACATTTTTTTCTGGCGTTTTTGCTACCTGAGTTATCTCTTAGAACTCATTTTTTTCTACAGCTACAAGTTTTACGGTGGTGTAGAACTTTCTTTAACTAACCATTAGCCAGTCGGTCAGTGTTCCATCTTGAAAAAAAAAATTATATATTATTTGCAATAAACCAGTTGTTCTACTTCTACTTTAAAAGCGCCAACCAGTAAAGTTAAAATCCGGAAAAATTCGCGGATACAGTTCGAAATATGCTAAAAAAAATTAAAATAATTACACGTTTTTGCTGTTTTTGTTATTAGTTCACTGTTAATATAGATGACTCTTGACCAATTAGTAGAGACCGGACAAATTCGTGGATTCATTTCGCGATATGCTAAAATTCCTTCTGATAGGCCTATTGGCACATGGGTTACCTACACTGTAAAAAAAAATTTGTACATTTACAAGGGAAATTCTTGGAAACCCTGTTGCCAAGGATACTTCTTGCAAAACTACAAGGCAGAGCCTTGCAAAATCGCACATGGTACAAAGCTCTGCCTTGTAGTTTTACAAGTAATATTCTTGGCAACAGGGTTTCCAAGGATTTTCCTTGTAAAATATACAAAAATTTCTTTCAGTGTAGAGGACTCTGGGTCAATTAGAGACCCTCGGCCAAAGAAGTGTCGAATCACAAGAGACGTCTCACAAGTTAGCAACCAATGAACAGGCGACGTTTGCCCAAGCATGCAAAGGATCGTCGAGTCCATCCTGGAGGTCATTGAACCTGTATTTTTTTCGGTCTTTAAGTATAGGTCATTATGTATATGTTTTCAACTTAATTACTCGTGATAAACACGCAGCTGAAGTTTGTGGGCTTAATTCTGACTCGTCCTATGTAGTTTGAAATCAGTAGTGATTGCAATGAAACAAACACAGTGACGTGGGAATGTGATAACCCAGATTATAAATGGTTGAAGTAAAAGGTTGAAGATCCTTCGCACGCAGCACTGGACTAGTGTGAGAGACAGCGCAGTTCTGTGGCACAAATTATAAAACCGTACAAAGAAGAAACTGGTTTTTAAAAAATAAAACACACTGCGTTAGTGTGTTAGTGGGCCTAATTTGCATGATCGCTAAAGAAAGACTTTTAGTTTTATGAAAGCAGGGCACATTCTCAAAGAAGCCAACAATCTTTCAAGGAATCTAATAATTCAGTGCCCTAAAAAAAAATACAGTGGCGGTCAAGACGTTTCAATGACTTGATTAGTGATTTGAATGTGATTTGTATAGTTCTTCCCTATTCGGGTTATTGCTTTTTTGTAGAGAGGATGTAATGCATGCCATTACCTATACATTTTAACTACGTTCTCATTGGTATTTTTGAAAAGTGCCCTGTAGGAAAGGAAAAAAAAGTTCAAACTTCAAATTAGCATATCTCAAGCGATCCAGCCGAAAGGTAAAAACGGGCAGCAGCCGGACAATAGACGCCGACTTATTCGTCCACAAGTATGTGGAGCGAATTTTTCAGATATGTAGTGATTCAAGCAAACTTGGATCGTATGAATCTGACTTAACACCGGATAAATCACCTTCACAAATTAAAGTAATGGAGTTTAATCTAGGTCAGTAGGCGACCAAAAGACCTGTCATATTAACAGGACACCATCAATCTACGGCAAAGTAATCAATCAAAGTAACAAATTCGTATAAACTTTCATCTTGCGTTATTATCTTATTCTGCTATTCAATTCCTCCTGATGAGAGCTGTTATTGTATTGGCGTAATGCCTAGTTGCTTGTGATTGATTCTATCACAGACTACAAAAAGGAAAGAGGAATAGCAAAAAAGATTTAAAAACTGTCCAGAAGGATGCTTTCTTTTCATTACTTGGGCTAAATATCTCGACGACAGTGGATTCAATTAGAGACATTAAGGCACAACCACACAGATTAGCGATATTTGGGAGTAAATCGTCCTTGGTTGGGAACAACCCAAGCATTTTCCTGGAGGAATTTCTGAAAACCGCGGGAAAAAAAACCTAAATCAAGATCTCTGGACCAGGGTTCGAACTGCGTCCTCCAGACTGAAAGTCAAGCTTCTTTTTTATGTTTGACTTTTTGGTAATTACTGAAATTATCGACAGGTTGAATTACAATTTCCATTTGACAATTCACGGGAGACGAGAGATTTGTTCTAGATAAATACTTATGTATCCATGTCTCGTCCAGCAGGACTCAAACCCAGGGCCCTTTTTCGCGGAAAGATCTCGAGAATAGATGTGTATGAAAACATTGTAGCATCGACTATGATTCGCGATTGGTTGTGTTTCTCTCAAGTACGTGCATACTGTCAGCACACGAACCACAGTTGTAAACAAGGAGACGTACTGAACCAATCGTGTAAAACCAAGTCCAAAGGAATGGAAAACCTCTGACTTTGGTATCAGCCAATGAACACATTAAAATGGCTTTATTATGTACTAGCTGCAATAACCGGCGTTTCCCGGGCTGAACACTGGGTGTAGTTAGTAATTGTCTTCTTAATTTGAATATCAAGTGTGAAAATTAATTTATATCACTTTCAGATCCCGACAGACGTTGTTCTGCCAGTTTATAGTTATTTACCTGGTCTGTATGTAATTTAGACTTTATAAAGCAATATATAAAAAAGCTGAAAAATAAGAGATAACTAATATTGAAAAGATTCCATGATCTAGCTAATGCTCGGCCTGCATTCCATTGCCTCATTCAGTTTTGTTTTGTAATATGTTTGAAGTAGTTCCACATATACTTACAAATCATCTATCCATCTCTCTATATACATTTATCTCTATCTACATCTATATACATCTATGTATCCCTCTATCACTATTTATATCTTTATATATACATATATACTTCCCACTATCTCTATATCTTCTATAGGTATATAAGTTTCTATATAGCTCTATACATCTATAGGTATATCTCTTTATATAACCCATTTCATTCTCTATACCTAACTCTATCTCAACTTATCGCTCCGTCTCTATCTCACTCTTTATATATATATATATATCACTCTCTCTCTGTCTCTCTTTTATATTTAAATAAATTGTGTCTTGCGTGCGCACTTATACAACAAAAACAGACGAAGTGCCGCTATATAAAATGAAATAAACACATTTTTTGACACGATTCGTGCTCCAACTATTGAAAAATTGTTATACCGTCTCAGTAACCTTCATGGGCATGCGCATAACAAATCACCAAAATTTCATCGCAATCGGATGAATGGTATAGGAACGCATACGGCACAAACAAACGAAAATTAAAGACATGACAAACGCATCAAACGATGGTGCGTTTAAAATTCAAGGCAACTCTATCTATTGACGAAGTTAAGAACAAAACTGTTAATAGCGCCTTTATTTTTCTAGCCGCTGCGAGCTCCACTAAGCGGACTGGTCTCACCAAGGCGAAAAATATTAATTTGCCAGACCTTACTATGTGTATGATCGTGTGTCAGACATAGAGAAATGACACTCACTCACTATTTGTATGTCTATGAACTATGATTTTTTCTGTTATAAAATGAAATTATCACTTCTTCACTCCCTTAGGGATGGAATTTCATATTAATATGGGGTCTATGTGTTAATCCAGGTTATAAGCTAGCTGTAGGCCAAATTTCATTCAAATACATTCAGTAGTTTTTACGTGAAAGAGTAACAAACATCCATCTATTCATACTTAAAAACGTTCGCGTTTATAATATTAGTAGGATAGCATGGTTGAGTCTATCATCATCATCATCATCATCATTATCATCATCATCCTAATCATCATAAACAGCTTTCAGCCTGCGGCCGGGTCAGCAAAGTATGTTTTCATCTTCCTCTGTCATTCTACCACTCCCCCTCCTTCACTCTGTTTCATTCTACTCCTCTTTCCTGCAATCCTTTAATCATCTGCTCTTCTATCTCCTCCTTGGTCTACCTTGGGGCCTTCTTCTTGCTACAGGCCTAATATGTCGGCGGTTATATATTTGATAATTACAGCTCTTAATGAAGAAATTTTTCCAGAATGGCGCTATAAGAAGTAAAATCGTTCGCATTACCCAGCTGAAGTGGGGGAAACGGAAAATGAACTTCTTTTAAGAGGCCATCACGCAAAAATTCAGGTTAAATATTTCCCTGACCTTTCACAAATATCATATAACGAGTGGGATATCTCCAAAAAAAAAAAAAAAGACACAACAAACAGTAAAATTTTACAGGATCGGTCAGAAATCGAGCGAAATTTGTGTATATTACTTTCACGTAATCATTTTCCGCCAGCGACAAGTTTTACGGCAGTTGTAAAACTTAGTGTAATTAACAAGGACAGGAAAGTGTCGCGGTTCCAGTGAACTCTGTGGTGGACTCCATTGTCCCCTACATACTTTATCAACTATCCCCTTCTCATTGGCTGCTGACTCGAGAGTTGTCTACACTGGTTCGACACTTCTTTAGCCGAGGGGTCTCTCACTGGCCCAGATTCCTCCAGGTAACCCGAGTGCCAATAGCAGAAGTATCGATTTGAATATTAGCCTAGAGCGGATTGAATCCGCGAATTTTTTTCCGGTCTCTGATGATTAAAAATTTTACTCGAGTCTACGGAGCCTGGAGCGAAAACATTCCGCGGAATAATAAAGTTCGCAGGCTTTCACAGCCATTGTCTGAAGTAGCTTGGCTTCTGGGTTGTAGCCATGTCCTTGGCGAATATTTCACCGACGTTTCGGTCGACATTGCAGTCGCCATCATCAGGGAGCAGTTACATACAAGTATGTAACTTCTCCCATATGATTAGAGTCCCGGCAATTTCGCGGATTCCTCTGGCCTCAGGATAGAATTCAAAGTTATAGGTGTGCTCGACCCATGTTTACTTTCCCATTGGTTGATTTCTTAGCGAGAACATTTTTATCCTTGTTATTTGGCACTACCTGATTCGCTTACTTCTCTCCTAGCTGAACATCGTAGAGGGGCGTGTCCAGATAACTGTGGTCCAATCATGAACACAGTGCGACAGTGTGGAGGTTTGCATTCTAGCTTGCGACTAAATGAATGCGCGAAAATTCCGTGGCTCTACGTATGATGATAGCGACTGCAATATCGACCAAAACGTCGGTTCAATTATTCGCCAAGGACACGGCTAGAACCCATAAAGCCAAGCTAATTCCGCGGAACACTCCGGGCTCCAATAACAACGCATGTTTTCCAAAGTCTCTGGCCGTGGTTCTAAGGCCGGCCCGTCCGCGCACGAAGGCTGCCGCAGCGCGCGGTCGCCAGGTACCGTTCGCGTCGGCTGACACACCGCCGCGAGTGCAAGAGAGGGCCGCAAACCTGTAAATGCCAAGGCAAGCAACACGGGCCCCACGCCGCAATGTTGCCCAAGGTGCACCGGCTAGCGGCGCGCTACTACCCGTCCCGAGAACACTTTCCCTCTCCCTGTCCCCCGCGACCGGACCTTCGTTTACCTGAACATCGGCCACAGCCAGCCTCTTTTTGAGGTCATGTTTGTTTAAACACATTTTATCCATAGCGGTTGTTCGAAATTTAATTTTGAAAATTCGCCGTCGTTCATACATTAAATTTTCAAAGGCCATGACTAGAGACCGGAAAAATTCGCGGGTTCATTGACCTGTAGGATGAACTCCATAGTTCTACGTACACTCGGTCAAATGTCACCCACTCATTGGCTGCTGTCTTGTGAGACGTCTCAACGTAGCAGCCTGTGATTCGATACAGCTTTGGTTTGGTGTTTCTCATTGGCCCAGAGTCCTCCAGGTGAGTTGTGAGCCAATAGCAGAGGAAGCACTGAGTAATAACTATTTAAATTTCAGCCTATCGCGAAATGATTCCGCGAATTTTTCCGGTCTGTAACTATTACAGTTATAGTCACTATCCAGATTTAATTCGGAACCAAATGCCAATTGACTTCACAAGAGAAACTATCTGCAGACCACAGACACTAACTAACGTTAGGCATTCCATTTAATTACATATCTGCTATGCTTTAACGAAGTCAAATATTCAAAACTAAACGATTGAAAACAGTTATGGCTTTATGAACTGAAGGGCTTCGTGCAGTATAGTGACAAGCCACATCATGCACAAACAGAGATATAGCAATTTTAAACTTTTGCCTAATTCTATCATTCTTGTTATTGCTTTATTTAATGTGAGGATTAATGATTATCTAACTTAATTATTGGAAAGCATATTGGACACTTGTATTTTCACCAATGGTGTAAATTGAGACCACTAGTATTTTTTAAATTTTCATTTGTGTAAATATTTGTGGCTTATCACTAGGGCCATGAAAATTTCCCGAAAAGATCCCGAGAGTAGCTGGAAGTTAAAACACTGTAGCATCGTCTGTGTTTCGTGATTGGGTGAGTTACTTTGAGGCGCATGTCGATTGTTACAACAACCAATCACACTAATTCAGTGTGGAAGCAAACTCGTCCTTAGTGGCTCGTGCAAACAAGGCAACGGCTTCTCTCGCAGACGACCGCCAATAACAAGGAAGAAACCGCTGGTGTGTGTATACCTTGTTTCAGTCTAGTAGGCATTCAGATTTTTTCGCGAAAATTTCCTGCCCCTACTTATCACTTTATTGCTCATCTCATAAGTTGCTCAATGTAGATAAATAATACTGTGATAATGCACATGTATGTGAGGCATGTCATATTATTACCTCGCTTTAATTATCAAATTATATATGTAATAAACACATGTGGTGCATATGGAAAATGTCTGATCAGTTACTATAAAATTAGTGCGACTTATTTAACATAAATTACGCGAACAAACAGCAATACCAAATAGGCATTAAGTGGAAATAGCACTCAAAATACAGTAGTATATTCTTTTTACATAACAAAGTTTAAGTCAACAGTTCCACATCTGCAAGCCACAAATTACAATTAATACTTACATCAGACGAATTACTTGCACATTCGTCATCCTTACTGTTTGTAGGTTTCATCCGCATCACTATCATCAAAAACGGAACAATTACATACATCGTCACTGTCCGAAATTGCCTCAGAAACACGTTTTCTTGAGCTACATTGTGGCATGTGTTCACTGATGTCGGCCATCTTGAACTGTGGCTTATCATGTTATAGAAGAGAAACACATGAAAATGACAGTTGAGCATTAAGATGATTTTGAGGTACTGCTGCTATCTATTGAGATATGTATTAACAGTTTGCACACACGATATATACAGCAACCCTGGCTCTATAAATAATAAAAGCTCACTTTTCATAAAAGTGTGGCTTGTCACTATAATGCACGAAGCCCTTCAACTGTTGAAAACAAGATTGTGTCTTGAGTTCCTATATCTTTCTTCTTTAACTTTAAAGTTGTATTTTTTATTCATGATATAAATCGAAATTTTTTTCATGGTATTAACTGCAAAGTTGGTTTTGTTTAATCCGGTTTCCGCATAATATTATTGGCAGCCTTGCAGCGTAAAGGGTAGTTTCAATAGGTGAAATAAAAAACAAGGTAATATAAAAAAATACCCTAGTTTTTGATTTTTTTTTAGGAATAATTTCATGAATATTTTGTGAACAGTGCAGACTGAGACATCTACCTGCACAAAAATTATTTATATACGACATTTAGTTTTCAAGAATCAATTTTTTTTTAATTTACGATGTTTATTATAAAAACACACTTTTTTAACTAACCTTATATTTTTGTAAATATTAAACCACTTTTTAACTTCAGTATCATTTTTTTCCCAATGGAAAAAAAAATTATTTTGGGTTTTTTTTTTTTCGTTCGTTCTCTTCTGTTTTGGAAAACTATATTGTGTTTGTTTCGTCTTTCCGTTTTGTCGTGTTTTTGTCTCGTTTCAACTGTTGTGCTGAATTTTTTTTTTTTTGGGGGGGGGGGGGGTCAATATTTAGGTGCTGTCATCATGTGTGTGTGTGTTTTTTTTTTTTTTTTTTTAGTTCTTTTAGTCCATATTTCTTTGTTTTTCTTTATTTGTTGACCATATTCCTGTTATGGAATATTATGTGGTGTTTATATCCTGTTGACAACAGCAATTATTGGCTTAATTTGTGTTTTCTTATTTTGGGTAATTTGTAGTTTTTCTTCTACAGACATGCATGTGCTTAGCAATGGCGTGTGTCCGAAAGCTTCCATAAAGTCAGCATCCAGCGGAGTGCACAGAGAGACTGCGTCTTCCAGCATCCCGAAGGTCAGGTCCCCAGTGCCCGCTCATGACCGGGCGGTGGACCGCACAAGGCTCTCCCCGGGTCGGGCAGGGGCAGAGGCGTGTCGCAACAACCCCTCCGAGGGGGCGCGGCACCCCCCACCACCCACCTCGCACCGAGGGGGAGGGGGCATGTGAGTCAAGGCTACATGGGTCTGGCGGCGCTCCGACCGCAGCGCGGCTTGTTTGCCTCAACAAAATATTTGTTTGTATATGGCGTAATAAATACATTTTGTTAATTCAAACAAAGCAGTAGGAAAGATTCTGTTGACCCAACCAAAATGATTTTGTCAACTCAACTGTGTATATATATTTGGTTAGGTGTAACATATCAAATTTTGTTACCAAGTTTGGTTAAGCTAACAAAATATATTTTTGTTACAGCAAATAAATATTTGTTTCGCCACATATAAACAAATATTTTTTTTTTATTCAAACAAACCTTTTTCGACGTGACAACGTCTAATAAATCCATGAACGCCGGCTGCACGCACGAAAAAGTGTCCCGTTACGCTGTATCCCGTTACACTCATTGTACGCTTGCGCCGCATCTATCTCTCTTCCACTCGATTGGGAACAACCATCTATTTGACTTTTTCGAGGCACATTAAACTTGAAACACTCCCATTCGTTTCATACTTTTCCTATCATCGTCCTATACTTAACACAATAACACAGATTGGAAGAAGTTAAATAGCACACATGTATAAATGCTATAGTTAAAATAATCTTTTCGTTAAAGTAATAAACATATTTGAATTACATAATGAGTGCAAATAAAAGTAAATTTATCAATTAAATTGTAGATTTAATTTCACTACTTCTCTGTATCCATACAAAATAGTGATAATTCAATAAAAATGATTCAATTTTATTCATAAAAGTATGTAATCATTTCATCAATGTTTTGTTATGACGTTGTCACGTTAAACTATCGTCCGTAAACCGACTGTACAGACAACCCATTTTTTCGCGTGTGCTGGTCGCTCGTCGCTCGGTGCGACTCGCGTGTCTCCGACCTCCTAGTCTTGCCCGAGGTGTGATCAAAAAAAAATTTTCTGTGAATGAATTTTTTACAGCGGCAACTGCTGACGCCACACCTGTCCGAAGTAATAAGTACAGACAAGAAAAAATTCGCGGAATCATCTAGTGATATGCTAAAATCCTGATTCTGCAATTCTTTCGCTGTTGATCTGGAGGACTCGGGGGGCCAATTAGAGACCCTCTGCCAAAGAAGTACCGAATCAGAGAGGTTATCCAGGTGAAATATCCCATAAGCCAGCAGCCTATGAACAGGCGTTTATATTCCCGAGTATGCAATAGAATCGTGGGTCCATCCTGAAAGTCATTGAAGCCATGAATTTTTTTCCAGCCCCTAGTAAATAAACCCGACAGCCTAATCCTTTGAGATAGTCAGTGTCAATTCTGAACGAGTTGTGACCTGTCAGTCGGCTTCCAGAAAAATTTGTGTCCGTAATAAGGAAGTTATACATATTTGTCCCCACATTTCATCTGGGGAACTGCGAGCCAAGAATGTTTTCCGAAATTCGGACAAAACCAGGAAACCTATAGACGATTTATTTATTTCTTATTAACCTATAAGTATATATTTAAACGATCCACTAGTTCCCAAGTTGCTTGTGTTTAGGGAGTATCAAATTGTCTTGTTCACCGCCTCGTGCCACCTCTGGTAATACTTGTCTTTTTATTTATTATTTTGCTCAGCTGTTTCCTAGGAGTTTTTTATTAAATTAAAATAATATAATTTTGGGGCACGAGGGGCGTTACAAATGTGGTGTTGAGACGTCCCACGAGTCACTAGCCAACGAACAGGGCTGTCATTTTCCCGAGTGTGCGAAAAGGACTGTGGAGTCCATCCTGGAGGACGATGGACCGGCGAGTCTTCGAGACAAAAAGGAGTGAAAGCAAGTGGCTTCAGAGAGCGCTGTTTCACCTGGGCTATCAGCATGGCCCCCCAACTGACAGCTCCGTGACCCGCTGAGATCGTGACGGTACACGCCCTCAACTCCCGCAACTTGCTCTCGACCGAGTGTTCTGCGCGCACGCGGCCATGTAACAGCTGCGGGGGGGAAATGCCGGCAGGAAGGCGAGCGACCTGGATTCAGGCAAGACGTCGACGGGCGCGTGATTCATTGGGATAGCAGGACCCGCGGTGGCTGAGATGTCTGGTGCGGCGCCTCCCCCGCTCGGTGGACCGGGCTTCGACACTCTGCTAGCTGCAGTACCCGGTGTTGCCCGGGCTAAACACATGGAGCTTTATTGTCTGCGAGTTAAAGCAAACTGGATAGCGCTATATGACAGTGTGTTGGACATATAGAAATGTCACACAATTACTGTTTTTATGTCTATGACCTGTGATTTTTAAATTATTAAGACCATTAAGAAATAAAAAAACTATCCTATCTCTCATGTTGGAAAAAATTACGCATAAATGCCAATTTTCATCGAAATCGGTTGACTGGGTGAAGAGTTCACTGGAAACAAACATCAGGACACCGGATTTTTATATATTAAGTTTTCTGTACTTTTACAAATAGATTCCATTTACAATTCATGCATTTAATTATTGAAATTCGTTTCTAATAAAGTACACTTATTTCGTTATAAATGGGTTCTTTTGATGCTTTTTCGTGTAATTATGCTTCACATTATTTATTTAATCAAATTTAGGTACAAATAATTCAATTTGTATGTATTAAGTGATTTTATTTGTAATATTAGGTTTCCGACTCAGGTTTCCGTATATGTGGATTTATTTCATAGTATTACAGTTTGTAATACTACCCTGTACAAAAACCTGGCTATCGTTATATCGTTATAATAATTCAATTTGTATTGTATGAAGTGATTTTATTTGTAATATTAGGTTTCTGACTCATTTCCGTATATGTGGATTTATTTCATAGTATTACAGTTTGTAATACTACCCTGTACAAAACCGTTATGAATTATGTTTTTTCGAAATAATAATGAGTATTTATTACGAAATTTTGCACATAATTTCATATTTAAATTACCGTAACATTCAAGCATAATTGAATCACGAATTTGCAAAAGGTACCAAGTCCAAGTAAGTAGATTGTTGGGAAACAACAGAAAACATATTATTGTCGACCTGGTAATGAAACAGGTTATCAGTAATGGATCAATTGAAAGTATAGTGGATGTGTGATGATTTTAAACGTAATTCACATATATACATGTTTGTCTGAAATATTTTAAAAATCAATAAAGTCAGTGGACTTGGTACTTTTTGCAAATGAAGTATCATTCATTCAAACAATGGCACATAAAACTAATGTTTTGGTTAGATAATAGTACAGTGTTGGAATATTATAATGCAAAAATTAATAATATGATACACAAAAACATATTTTACAACAACACCGCCTGATACCATTTACCCATAAAGAAGTATTAAATTTACACATCTGAGAATGCATAGTGTCATTGGTATAGATTAGTGGAACCTTAGTACATGCTATTGAAATAACTTCAAACGATATGAAAACAGATCCTTCAAAAACAATAACGTAAGTCATAATCAAAATAATGCAGTTGTGGCATACATGGGCATGTCTGTTAGTCTGTGGCAGGCCAATGTAGTATATTGTCGTAGAATGTGAGAGCTTCATCATGAACTGCAATGTACCTAAACACTAGTGAATGTCTTCAAGTTTTTTTTTTTAATTGGTACAGTTACATTTCTGTAAGCTTTGTTTGTAGGCATTACAATGTGTCTCAACTGTCCTGGGAGCTGGAGATGAAAGGTATGAATAACCAACCGCTGTAGCTGTTCATATACTTCAACAACACCTTTCACATCAGATTTGTACACAATCTGGTGGTACTTAGAAATAGAAAATATACCAAGTCCAGAGATTGATATCTTCAACAAAAGGTACAGAGTCCAGGACTTGGTACCTTTTGCAAGTTCCGCATATATTTACTAGTCCGTTTATCGTATTTCTTATACAGGACTTGGTTCCTTTTCTTGCTGACAGCAAAGAGAACACTTTGGAGATTCGGAATCTCGTATAACATGAAATTTCTCAAAAAGTGGACTTGGTACCTTTTGCAAATTCCTGATTCAATTTTAAAAAAAATAATGGAAAAGATAAACAATTATTCAACAATTTGACTATTTTATTGTACTGTATGCTTATTATGTTCGGAGTTGATACTGGAAAGTTTTTTTTTAATAACTTGTAACTACTGGAGGCACTGAGACAACACAAAACATAATAATTTCCTGATAGGAATCCGAACCCAGTATTACTGCGGTCACTATTTTGTAGTGATACAGTTGTTTTAGTGTTAATGTACAAATTTACAAAAAAATTGTAATTTTACATTAATATTTCTGTTCCCTTCTGTAGCCTTTTAGACTTTCATCCAGCGGCGTGGTCGACGTGTTTAAGGTGCGCATGAATTCGCGAGCCGTCTAGTTCTCACGACTGGGACGGGGTTTGTGTAGAGCGGCGAACCGCTTCCTGTCTGTTTTTCCAACGAACACAAAGGCATTCTCAATTTACTTTAGGACGACGCCATGTGTGGTTTCGTTGTTTTTCGAGCAAACGGTTATCCCGATAATTTCGCGTGTCTGATATTTCTCAGAGTAGATTTATTTAAATGTTCAGTTATGCTAGCAAAATTGTGGTGAATAAAACGTGGTGAATAAAACATATTTTTCTTTATAGGATGGTTTTTGCTAAGTAAGCCTAATTAGTTAAAAATGTTACACTCCGTGCAATATATATATATTATACCTAGGTAATTCTGAGAAGCGTATATTACGTTCTTTATTTTCAATCAAAATTTTATAGCCAGAAAAGGGTTTGGTGGTTTTTCAGGTCACAATCCAACAACCGTGAAAAATTAAAAAAAAAAAAAAGTCTTCAAGTGTTCTCTCATTTCGCTGCTCGGAGACTGATGCCAGCCTCGCCACACCGGCTTGTTTGCCCTCGGGTGTCGCGGAAGAGCGTGTACGAAGGCAACCTCGCCGGTATTATAACAAGCGAACGGAAAAAATGAAATGCTGGCAGAACAGCGCGCCTCTTGTCCCGTGTCATTCAGATCATGTACAGAGAACTTTGTAAAACACCGGAGGGGAAAGAAACGAAAAACCAAAAACAACAAAAATTAAATTTGATCACAAAAGTACGTACCCACCGGATACAGAAATAAAAAGTAATACAAACAAAGTAATCAAAAATGATCTTAGTAAATAAAATAAGCTGACAACGTTTTGAAAATAAAACCAAAAATAAATAAATTAATGTAGTATTTTGAGATTTCAGGTTATATTATTATATATTATATATTTTAACAAGCAGATGATAAATATAAAGATTTTAAAAATTTAGTGTTTAATAAATAACTATTTTTTATTTAAAAACATGTTGATTAATTATTACAGCGAAGCAGGTGACTATACTTATCACTATTCACTACAAAAGTTGAACTTGCGTTTGTATACAACTGAAAATTTCCAATAGGCCGACACACTTTGAACAGGGAGGTGGTCTTAATTGATTTCTCATTTTTATCTCCTTTAGGAGAAAGTTAGCTTCTTTCATTTCCTTGCGTGAATCTAGTTTTTTAAAAAGCGTAAAATTTGAAAACTGGCGTAGCGTGTGGACCGGATATTACATTTTTTTAAAAAAAAAACAATTTTTTTTTTTCAAACTGATGGTCGCGTACACCCGGGAAAGCGTGACTTATCGTCGAAGTGTTTGCAGTAACAGTGCAAGCCCGGAATACTGAGCGATATCTCTTCCCCGGGCCGTACACGGCGTTCCGGAAATTGGGTGAGGAAAACATCCGCAGGACCGCGGAGATCAAGTATAGATCGTTTTGACTCACTCGCAACACTTGCACGAATATTGACCACTGCATCGTGTCCGTAGGTGGTGTCCAGACTTGCGTAACTTTTAGTCCAGTCGCGTGGAGTGATTTTGTATGCAAAATTAATTACAATTTAGAAAATTCGTTTTTCATTTTGGTAGAGACCGGTAAAATTCGCGGGTTTAATGACCTCCAGGATAGACTCCAATATTCTCTACACACTCGGGCAAATGCCAACTGTTCATTGGCTGTTGACTTGTGAGTCGTCTCGACTGGATGGCCTGTGATTCGTCACTTCTATGAGTGAGGGTCTCTAATTAGCCCTCAGTCCTCCAGATTAACAGTGAACCAATGACAGAAGCAGCACAAAGGTATAATAATTTGAATTTTAGCAGAACACTAAATGAACCCGCGAATATTTCAGGTCTCTAATATTTGGTATGGAATGAAAATCATTATGTTTAAAAACAACAAAATTAAGAATACAACCATTTTAATCTTTATAATGTAACCTTTTGTTTATTTTTATCAATAAAAATAAATATTTATACTGTCATTATTACAATGTATGGTTAATTTTTTTTTATTTACAATTGATCGATTTAAATTGTTAGTGGGAAGTGAAAAAGTTTAAATAATTTTCATATCAGATATTTTTAATATAATTTTTTTTTTTTATAAATTTCCAGTGTTTTTCAACTTCAAGAGTCTATAAATACACAGGTAAATAGCACACGAGTATGAAACATAACAAACGTATTGGTATTGGTAACACATTCAAATTGAAGCACAGCATACGTAAAAACCAGGTGAACTACTGATGCGCACGTAATCTCGGTTGTCTCGATTTCAAACCCCGCCGCCCGCACGAGGAGGCAAGTTTACACGGCGCGGTTCGCGTGGAAAGCGAACGCGCGGGAAAGTAAACGCGCCACGGGGACGGGCTTTTCCCATGCGCGAGTAACGGTTAGTTCCTGGGCGCGAGACGTTGCGAGACGCGGCCCGCTTCTCTTCCTGTCCACAGGGAAACAGGGAGACAGGGAAGCAGGCCAGCGGGGTCGCCCTCCCTGTCCGCCGAGAAGGGGTGCCGTCACAACTTACAAACACACAAGATAGAATCTTCTAAGTTATGCCTGTTCTAAGATGTGTGTTTTTACGTTATGATAGTTCTAAGTTATGTGGTTTTGTGTTGCGTGTTTCTAAGTTATGACATTTCTAAGTTGTGATAGTTCGAAATTATGACTCTAAGGTACAATGTTTCTAGGTTGTGTTGTTCTGCGTTGCGTGTTTCTAAGTTACGTTTTTTCTAAGTTATGACAGTTCTAAGTTGTGTGTTCCTAAGTTGTGATAGTTCTAATTTATGACTTTCTACGTTAAGACGTGTCTACAGTTTGTGGTTCTGCGTTGCGTGTTTCTAAGTTTTGATCGTTTTAACTTATGACAATTCTAAATTACGTGGAGTTTTTTTCGAGTTTTCTAAGTTGTGTGTTCCTAAGTTGTGATAGTTATAATTTATGACTTTCTACGTTAAGACGTGTCTACAGTTTGTGGTTCTGCGTTGCGTGTTTCTAAGTTTTGATCGTTTTAACTTATGACAATTCTAAATTACGTGGAGTTTTTTTCGAGTTTTCTAAGTTATGGCTGTTCTAAGTTGTGTGTTTCTAAGTTATGTGTGTTCCCCCGCCGAGAAGACTGCGTGTGTCGACAGTCGATCCCAGCGCCCGCGAACTGCGTGTCGACATCTCGACTCTCGGGACCGCGAACTGCGTGTCGACATCTCGACTCTAGGGACTGCGAACTGCGTGTCGACATCTCGACTCTAGGGACTGCGAACTGCGTGTCGACATCTCGACTCTCGGGACTGCGAACTGCGTGTCGACATCTCGACTCTAGGGACTGCGAACTGCGTGTCGACATCTCGACTCTAGGGACAGCGAACTGCGTGTCGACATCTCGACTCTAGGGACAGCCCTCGCTAGCAGCCTGCCACGTCGCGAGTGGCACAGAAAACCAGTGTGAAGCATCACGCCGGGTCGCGATCCCAGAAACATGTGGAGCATGCACATCTCGCGGGAAGATTCCGAGACCAGCTGATATAGTTAAAAACACTGTAGCGTCGTCTGTGTTACGTGATTGGTAGAGACCGGAAAAATTCGCGGGTTCAATGACCCGTAGGAAGAACTCCATAGTTCTACGTACACTCGGTCAAATGTCACCCACTCATTGGCTGCTGTGTTTTGAGACGTTGCAACGTAACAGTCTGTGATTCGATAAAGCTATGGTTGGGTGTTTCTCATTGGCCCAGAGTCATCCAGGTGAGTTGTGAGCCAATAGCAGAGGCAGCACTGAGGTACAACTATTTGTATTTTAGCCTATCGCGAAATGAATTCGCGAATTTTTCCGGTCTCTAGTGATTGGGTGAGTTTCTTTCAGGTACATCACGATTGTTGCAACACCAGTCGCAGTAATCCAGTATGGAAGCAAACGCGTCCTGAGTGGCTCGGTCAAATAAGGCAACGACTTCTCTCGCAGACGGCCTCCAGTTGCAAGGAAGAAACCGCTGGTGCGGTTATACCTTTTTTTTTTTTTGCAGTCTAATAGGCGTTCAAATTTCTTCGCGAAAAATGCCTGGCCCCTACAGATACATCATAATTATATACTTTAAAAATTCGCCGTTTCAATGACCTTGAGGATAGACTCCATAATCCTCTACATACTTGATAAAATGTTACGTGTTCGTTGGCTGCTGATTTGCGAGACGTCTCAACTTGGTAGTCCGTGATCTGACACTTCTTAGTTTAAGGGTTCTCACTGGCCTAGATTCCTTTTCACAAACTGTTAACCAATAACAAAATCTCCGCAGAGGTAAAATGGTTTCAATTTTAGTTTACCACAAAATGAATCCGGGAATTCTTCCGGTCTCTAATATAATAATCCAAATAAAGTAAATAATAATGGATCCCAATGTCCTCCAATTAAGACTTACACAGTTTTCATTATGACATATTCCCGGTTGCCTACAGAACACTACACCACAAGAAGTTTTTGGTAATATTCCTAAACAATTTTTAACTATATATTGTTATGAAACATGTAGCCTATCATACAAATTTCGTATATGTCCTATTAATTAAATTAGTTTCCTAAACAAAATACATTTTAGGATCCAAGGTAATTTCCCAAAATAATTATACAGTTTCATAAATTCTAATACATGGTTGGGAACATTACCCAAAATATATCTAGATGGTACTTATCGACAAAATAAATATTAAAATACGTTAATTATTGCATCAAACAAAATCTTGTTCTTCGTAGCTTTGCAGCATTTATCTGCTCTCAGGCTGCTACTTGTAGCATTTAAAACTTTGCCAATTATAGAACCAGAGAGAAAAGGTGCCATCAAACTAATTCGACGGCATACGTGGTTGAATAAATATTCGGTTTACTGGAACGTGTTTGGACTGCTGGCAACAACATGCCGGATCGTTATGGTCAGTTCGGAATCCCGTGTAGCCACTTAATAACAGTGGAGGATATTAAACTCAACGTTATAAAGCGTAAAAACAACTGCAAATCAATAGAATTTAACTACAAAATTATAAAAATTATCTTATTAGTTTGGAGCAGTCTGAACAGTTTTTCAGTAAAATTACAAAGATTATTAGATATCGTTTATCCATTCTCGAATCCTATGATAAGGCCTATAGGTAGAGACAGGAAAAAATCGCGAATTCATTTTGCGATAGGCTAAAATACAAATAGTTATACCTCAGTGCTGCCTCTGCTATTGGCTCACAACTCACCTGGATGACTCTGGGCCAATGAGAAACACTCAACCAAAGCTGTATCGAATCACAGGCTGCTACGTTAGGACGTCTCACAAGACAGCAGCCAATGAGTGGGTGACATTTGACCGAGTGTACGTATAACTATGGAGTTCATCCTACAGGTCATTGAACCTGCGAATTTTTCCGGTCCCTACCTATAGGACTACGCGTTTGGCATGTTTCTGCCAACAACAATACCTGTAGGCACATAGTCGTGTTAAGGTATGTGTGAAACCTTGCTTTGATCAGTGGGTGTTTTTTTTACTGGCGTTCTGCATATTTTTATAACCTCTGCAACCTCCTAGGTATCATTTTAAGTCACGTTCACGGATATGAAGTGCACTTGTTTAAGTTTCGACGGTGGGACCACCATATCAGAAATATGCGTTCATATACTCGCAATAAACACGTAGCGCAAAATTTTTAAGATAAAAATTTTATGTCGTTTCTGTGACAGTCAAAATATTTCTTATTACTGGAACGATTAACCCCTTGCACAGTTAAAAAAAAATCGAACTTGTATCATAATTACCTTGCACATATATAGCACTGTAAGGGGCGTAACTTCTGACACCAAATATAATGGTGGCAAATTTTCAATTCCATTTGTAGTGGTTGCGAGAAGTTCTGACACCATCAGTGAAACTGGACCAAAAGGGTATGAGGGACAGCGCAAGCTGGGGAGGAATAAAGGGGGAAGGGATAAGTTACTAAACGTAGTTCTAGTGCTCTGAGTAACCTCGCAATACTGGCCTATTGCACTGGACTGACCTCGGCTCTACCCACCCAACCATGATAATCATTCAGGGAGAGTTTGCTTCCGCAACGGATGGCTCTGATTGGTGTGCTGACAGTAGTCATATAGACTACCTTAATTAAAATCCAGCCAACCTCGTAACATGCGTAACATTGTTTTTGCTTGCGATTATCGTCTCGTTTACAGAAAGGTCATTAATGATGGTTAGTAAAAAAAAAACTATGTATTCAAACAGGGATATCGGGGGAAAAAAAGATCGGCCATGGTTTGTACACAGTAAGGAACCATCCCAGCATTTCCTTAGAGTGATGTCTGGAAACCCCGGGTGGCTGGCAGAGCAATTACCAGCGGGGGAAGTGCGGAAAGGTCGGCCGGAAAGGTCAGTCGTCGAATGGGGGAGGCCCGCGATGCTCGCAGAGGCCGCCGACGAGCGAGCCGTCGAATGGGGCAGGTCGGCCCACGTGGGCGGAGGGCGCCACGTGCCTCCGGGACACGCGGCGCGACCGTCTCCTCCCCTCCCCATCCCCCCCCCTCCGTAGGACACCGAGGGCTCGGGTGTCGATGGAAGAAATGTGGGCGGGGCGGCGTCAACGGAAACCCAGAAGATCGGAAAAGCGGGCCGGTGGCGAAGCCAGATATGTCTTCCGCCCAAAACGAAAAAAAAAAAAAAATTTCACGTCTACGGTCTGCAGTTTAATGCTAACGCCCAGCACCGAGACGTAAATTGGCTGCAATCGTGCGAAAACTAATTCACGAGAGAAAATTAACTGCAATTACGCTGCAGTATATCAGAGCAGATGGACAAAAATAAAAACAAGTTGTTTTGCTATCAAAAAAAATTTACCGAGTAATTTGCTTTCAAAACCTCTCGCGTAATTATCGTGTTAAAATAAACACTTCTTTTTTTATTTTAATGACATTGCGCACATATACACACACCCCTCCAAAGATCTCCAACAAACAACCTTCTTCGGAGTTGAGTTCGAGACTGGAAGCGTTGCTCCTACCTTTAAGAGCAGCCGGACGGAAACAGCTGAGCAGCGTCGCGGCGGCTACAAGAAGCGTCCTGGGCGAAGTCATCCTGGAGAACGGACGCAGCTATGCGTCGGCCAGATGATCGATTCACCAGGTCACACACGCATCACAACATCCCAACCACCAACTATATATATATATTTTTTTTCAAGTTTTTTTCAACACTGAATTTTTTTTTTTTTTTTTTTTTTTTAACGAGAACGTATTTTCCTCAGTTAAATTATATTTTCACAACACTTGCAAACAAAAATGCATGTATTTATTATAACTTTCACGTCACTTGGTCGGCCTCGCGCGCTAAGCCAACGTTATTTATTCCATCAATCAACTTCCACCCCGGAAACAGGGTGGAGCTCTCTCGATGACTCGGAAGGCAGGCGGAAGCGACTAAGCCCCTCCCATAAATAAACGACGGTCGAAGACGCGAAGCTAGGCGTGGGCGCAATCCGCGACGCTGCCGGACGCAGCTCAACCTGCCGTCTGACGCCCGCCCGACGCCGAACAGACGCGGCTGTGTCCTGGAGAAGGGTGGGGGGTGATGGAGGGAGAGGGGTGAGGGGTGGGCGAGACGCGCCGGGCAAGCGCGAGGCGAGAGTTTGCGGAAGGCTCGGGCCGGAGTAGGGGAGGCGGCGAAGGGGAAAGTAGAAGGGGTAGAGGGGAGGGAGGTCAGCACCCGTGACGTCACCCACGAGTCGCGCGGCGCTGATTGGCCTCTGCCTTTCCCCCTACCGCGCTGTCGCCGGCAACCGTTGCGGCGCGCGTTCTTATTTTCGCGCACGTTCTTTCGGGCCGTCGCGTCGCGTCGGGACCACAGAACAAGGAGGGAAATAAACAAGTGCGACTCTTACCGTGGAAACTGAAACCATGTTTCACGCGACATGTGTCGCTATCTGTTGGGCGGGCCCATAACTACCAGCAAATAATGAATCGGAATAGGGGTTCTCATACAAAGTTTTTTAGTTAATACGTTTTTTTTTTTCGGTTATATTAAGTTATCTCCTTGGCGGCGCGTAACTAATTTAATCGATGCGAAAATACTTAATGCTGTTTTTGTAATAAACCGTCATGTAATAAATAAAGGAGTAGGAGGTGCAAAAACTCATTGTATTACACACCACAAAACTAGTGGCTACCTAAATAGAGTGAATTTTCACTGGTTTGTTTGCCTGATAATAGCTTATACATTCCTAATAAATTAATGTAGTTATGTCAGCAACATATTTTGAAAACTACTATCTAGCGGACGGGCCCATAACTACTTCAAAAAGCTAGCTCTCAGCCTCGGTAATTAGAGTTTCTCCCCCGTGGTCGAGACAGGAAACAGCAGAGGGTGCCCGACGTTTCCGCCCTTGCGATCTGGTGCGGACGGGAGAATTAATCAGATCCCCTGGCGCGGAGGTTTCTTAATCACCGCTCGTCAGTTACGAGTCGCCGGCACCCAAATTAAACGGAGATCGACCGCAACATCCATTAACTTTGAAGATAGACCTCTGTGGCCTGGCCGGGCGCACGAAATTCAAAATTCGCGGGGGGCGCTAAGGGCGACGACGACTCGCGAAACGCACGCATATTCGCCTCTAAAGGCCAGGCACTCAACTGGCGCGTAGTCTTCTCGTCGAGTACGTCAAGCCAACTATAACCATAACCATAACATTATATGGCGGTGAAATGAATATAGAGGTGTAATGCGATGCCTTTGGGTGCTTTCTGGAATCTTTACCGGGCGTTTCATGTCCAAACATTATTAGGAAAAACTACGTTTAAGCCCTTTTCACTATTCTAAAAAAAATTGGTTGTCTGTAAAGTCGGTTTACGGACGATAGTTTAACGTGACGTCATAACAAACATTGATTAAATGATTGCATACTTTTATGAATAAAATTGAATCATTTTTATTGAATTATCACTATTTTGTATGGATACAAAGGAGTGAAATTAAATCTACAATTTAATTGATAAATTTACTTTTATTTGCACTCATTTATTCAAATATGTTGATTACTTTAACTAACAGATTATTTTTAACTATAACTTTTATACATGTTTGCTATTTAACTTCTTCCAATCTGTGTTATTGTGCGTGCAGCCGGCGTTCATCGATTTATTAGACGTTGTCACGTCAAAAATTGCATGGCGTTATGTCAGGTGAACGTGGAGGCCAGCGAAAAAGACTTCTGTCGTCTCGACCATTACGACCGATCCAACGGTCACTCTCGTACAAATAGATTTCATTGAGGAACGGACTTTGAACTGAACTTACAAATTCACTCTTAGCAAATTGCAGGACACAAAAATGCTCTACGCTCAGCAGTCTCCATTTTGCGAAGGTGGCGCTGCAAGCGAGAAAAACAACAAAGCAGTACTCGCGCATGCACTTATCTAAATATGTTTGAGTTACTCTTTAATTGTGACCTTGGATCAACACTCTAAAATGCTTTCAGTTGACTCTATTAAAATTTATAATGGGGTCATTCTTTTACGGACATGCTGTATCTTACAAAGTGGGAGTATTGAGTCAACGCCTTCAGGCGCTGACAACCCGGTGCACATACATGCTGAGCGGGTGGCGTGCTTGAAAGCAGCCAGGCGGCGGCAGAACGAAAACCGCAAAAGCTCAATGCTTCACGGTCATGTTTCACACTGCCGAGGCCAAGGCGGTAATCGGGTAGAAAATTCAAATGAAATGAGATGTGAATTGACGCCACAGGTTTACGGTTCCGACAGTTGCATAACTGCTGGCTACTGTGAAAATTTTCTGTCGTAAGCTAACTCTTTCGCCATCAAGTTTGACACAGTAGCGCTTTTTCCTTAGTTAACAACAATAAGGAATAATTTTATAGATTTTTTGTGGCATATTATGAATTAAACCAAATTTAAAAAAAATTATTTATTAATGACATGTCAGTTTTATTTTATTTTTACATTTTACAGATATGTACGTTTTACCTTACTTCGCCAATTCATAAACATACTGAACTTACATAGCTAAAAATAAACTTTATAGATTTGTTTCGTGTTTTGTTTTAAATGAAACGTCGTTTTAAACCAAATGAATTTAAAATCTATCATTTTCAATAAATATTAGTTATCCACACGGTGATAAGTCATTTTACCAACCCATATATATATATATGTATATATATGTGTGTATATATATATATATATATATATATATAATCGCTTACTTACAACTTTCTTCAACAGCTGAAGGATGTTACATATTAATGCTCTATATTATGTGCTGCAAGCTTTTGGAATTATGCTCACCCGTACTTAATGCTGGTTTCCGTTCGAAAATGTATTATGTATTTTGGTCTCTGCAGCTTACCCATCGCCCTATTACCTATATTTTAAATTAATGGAGCAGATGAACGAGATTTTTTTTTACACGGGAGTGAACGAGATATTGATTCTACGTCAGCGAGGGGAACGATATCCGGTGATATCAATTACCAGCCGGCTGCTGTCGAGATGATAACACCTGACATTTCTCTACCGGCTCCGAAGAGTGGATTATATGTGAAGGGATGGGTGTCGGACAGCGAAGGAATGATTTTGAGTGAGGAGTTGGGAGTACCACGAGAAAACACACAGAGTGACGAGAACATCCGCCATGTAGCCCACCCGTGAAAGATGCCGAGCGCCTTAGGGCAGGGGACGGCAGACTTTCCAGTGATATGAGCCAAATACTAAACAAACAGATTATCCCATTCGTTACAGAGCCGCAACGTGTATTTTATCTATATCCACATGAAATTTCAAGACGATGATAAAACGAGATAAAATCAAAATATTTTAATTACAAATTCAACATAAAGTCTTTAAAATAAAGGCTCCTTAGTAAAAAAACACGTAAATCTAAAAACAAATTATGGTATTCATTAGTAGAGCTTAGTCATTAGTAGAGCTCTACTGATAAAACAAGAAAATCTAATTATTAGAGACCGGAAAAATTCGCGAATTTATTTCGCGATACGCTGAAATTCAAATACATATACCTTAAAGCTGCTTTTTTTATTGGTTCACTGTTCATCTGGACGACTCTGGGCCAATGAGAAATGCTCAACCAAAGAAATGTCGTATCACAAGCAAACTAGTTGAGACGACTCACAAGTCAGCAGCCAATGAACAGGCGTTATTTTCCCGAATATACTGAGGACTGTGTAGTTTATCCTTAAGGTCATCGTAACCGCGTATTTTTCCAGTCCCTACTAATTATTTTAATTAATTATATTTTATAACTAGTATAACCCGGCAGATGATGTCCTTCCAATGTTTATTTACCTCTGCATTTCTAAAATCTATAAAGCATTTTAAAAAAATTTATAAAACTGAAAGATTACTCTTATTGATAAGATATATTATTCATATTGTTATAAAGTGATGATAAAAGTAGTATTTTGTTTATTAATAGTTGAAGTAGAAGGTTTGATCTGGTTAGTTTTCCGGCGTGTCTCTCGCCCTTCAGATGTTTCAGCAGCTGTCTACTGGCTGACAGTTGCCGCGCATTTCTGGTTGATCTTCCAGTTTTCAATTTTTTTTTTGCATGTCATTTCAAATAGTTTCCAATATTAAATGTTTTATTGACAGATGAGACGTCCAAAGATAGTTGACACAAATGTCATATGTTTATAAACAAGAAGAATAATTGTTATTCAAATCGATGTCCAGCGCCTCAGACGGTAATGCTATTACATTTTTAACTGACTCACCAATTACTAATCACGAGAGACCGGAAAAATTCGCGGATTCCTTTCGAGACAGGCTGGAATCCAAACTCGTTTAGCTTAATGCTGCGTCAGTGATCGGACCGCAATTTACCTGAAGGACTCTGAACCAATGGCAAACACTCAACAAAAGAAGTATCGAATCATAAGAATCGCAGTGAACAGGTGTCCCGAGTCGGTAGCCAATGGCCAGGTGATAGTTGCCCGAGTACACAGAGAATCGTGGAGTCTATCCTAGTGGTCACTGAAACCGCGAATTTTTCCAGTCCCTACTAATCACAGTCACAATCACTATTTGTTGTTATTGAAGATTAAGAGCAGTAAACATCACAACATAACAATTGTTATGTGGACCGGTGGAATGAAACAGAAGTTGATCCGCTGCAGCGCCACCAAGCGGCGAGGTACAAAAAAAAAAGGGCTAGCATAAAAACCTTATCCGTGAAAAAAAAGCACTTCGATGTGCCAACTTTCATGGCGATCGGGCAAACGGTGTCGGAGTTTATCGACGTCATGCATGCCAACATTCAATTATATATTATTCGAAGGTCAGTTGTGCAAAATTTCATCGATGTCGGAGCAAAATAGATTCTGTGTAAGAAACAAGCAAACGGAAACCCAAGAAACTTTTTAAGAACTCTTTCAAATTTTTATTTTATTTTTAATCTTTATGGTACGTTACTCTCCGCCCGCAAGGGCCGCTCAGAACTTACCCCCCCCCCCCCCACCCCCTTTAATATGAATGAACTTGGAATGGGAGCTCACAAACAATATATAGGTGGCTCTGTGGTTTTCATTGTTATATCTTCGGCTCCAATAACCGCAACGAGATAAAATTTGTACCAATTTTAAGTCTAATCATAAGATTTTAAAAACAAAACGTTTCATAAAAATCAGTCCAGGATTTTTTGCGTGATTCTTGAACAAATAAGCAGATAAACAGTCATACAAACATATATTACAGGTTTATAATAATAGAGATTAAGCTATATTTTTAACGCAGATATACAACATGGCATTATGATATTTAATTTCTTAAACCTATGTGTTTGTGTTTTAATTTTTAAAATAAATTAGCTATCCAAGGATATAATTCGTGACGCGTAAGCAGAGAAAGTTCGCACCGGAACATCTCCGGTTGAAGATGGTCTTGCACGACCGATGTACTCCTGCTGTTAGCCGGGTGTGCCAACAGGATCTGGTCTCCGATACCACGGCCAGGACATGGCGTCATCAGGCTGTGCAGCGACCATTAGCAACTGAATCGATGAGGTAATTATCGGCGACGCTGATCTGTTAGAATCAGGCAAGTAAGCTGCATTCACTTGCAGATCACTGTAAACAACCCCAATGCTCATCCCCTTCCCAATACCGCCCATGCAAGCTTAATGACGTTGCGGGTAACATCAACGAAATAAAATTAACCAATCTTTTATAGCCGTAAATCCAAAAACTTTTGAAATTTTGTTTTCTGTTACTAACTTCTGTCCATGACATATCCAAGATATTGAAAAACCGTCCGTAATATTTTTTAATATAACAACAAAAAATACAGCAACATTAAATTAAGCAGAACTTTCACACGTTTACAATATTATTAATAATAACAAAATTGAAGGCCAGAATTTGAGTTAAATCATTTCAAGAAAGCACCAATAAAATCCCCTTTCCTTACAAATGTTGCTGGTGACTTTTAGGTACATAATCTTTGGAGGCACACAGCACTGTTTGAAATCACAGCAGATTCACGATCTTTTCAGCGAGGATTGTACCTCAAATTCATCGCAAGCCCCAGATAACTGAACCATTGTGGAAATCACGCTGGAATCCGCATTCCTAGTTCTGAATTCTTTTATGAGCAGGACAAGCAGGCCTTTGAAAGGAAGATGAGTGGTTTTTGCTTTTACGAACGGGACAAGCATAACCTTGGAAAGAAGATGAATGGTTTTTGCTGTAGGCTTAGCAACTTTTTGGGAGGTTTCATATTTCGATACAACCATTGGGACATCGTGCTCAAAGTCAGTCAATCAACTAATATGTCCGTAAATTAAATATAAAATACCTGGAAAATTTGTAAGTAGCGTGAAAATGTATCCCTGAATCGCAGTAGTCCAGGGCGTGACCAGATAACTGGCAGCCAATAATCTAAGAGAAGCAAATACACACACTTAATATGGGCGTAGCCAGACTTTGTTGAGTTGAAAGGAGGGAGGGGAGAAGAGAATGCAGAGGATAGATCTGTTTCTGGGAGGTGGGTATGGGGCTATTAAATATTTTCTGGCAAAGCGGATCCCGGAAATGATTGAAAACACGTGTTCATGTCATCTGTGGAAAGTGCTTTATCAAAAACCTGAAATCCTTAAGACACAAATTACCACTTAAGAAATGTACATCCTTACACTCCCACTGCTTATGATTAGGATGTCCGAAGACATGTTTAAAGGGAAGGCTGCTCTCTATTTTTGCATATAGGGTAGTCGTGTAGTTGAGCCATACTTCCATGCTTTAGTCTTTACAAGATGTTTAATGAGGTTCATTATAATTGAAAAACAAATCTGGCTCAAGGGTAGAGGAATTTAGGGGGGTGAGGGGTAATTGCCATGATCTCACCCCACCCCTCACTGACTACGCCCTTGACGCGTTTCAAGCCTTATTTGCTCGCTAATAATGACTCCGTTAAATCCTCGTATCTCTTGCAATAAGGGTCATGTTGCGTCAACTGATGCCATCCTTTCTCACCTCTCTCCGACTTCTTTGTCTCAGATGCTTCCAACAGCTCCCGGTGTATGCGGGCGTCGAAAGGGCCGTATTGTAGGTATTTATTTCATTGGCATATTTTATGTGGCGAAGTTAAGGCTTGTATTCCACACAAACCGTGGATTTTAACCAAGCATATGTAAATTGTCAGTAAAACATTACGGGTACAACTAAGTTAATCTTAATTAAAAACTAAAGCAAAAAAAAAAAGGTTGTCTGTATAGGTTTACGGACGATAATTTTAAGTGATAACGTCATAAGAAAACATTGATGAAAAATTGCATACTTTTTTAATTTTCAAATATTATTTACAGTTTTTGCGAATTTAATTTTAATAATTTGTTTAAATATAATCACGAACAATTAGTTAAAAAGCCCGCCTTAACATGTTTGATATTATAGAAGATTTTCTCGCACGGTGGTTGGCCGGTTCTTGCACGCTCGGCTCAGGCGGAATGTGGCAATTTTTCGTGCGTGCAGCCGGCGTTCATCGATTTATAAGACGTTATCACGTCAAAAAAAAAAAACTTGAAAACACAATACAATGTAAACAAATTAATAGTAATTTTATAAATAGTAAAAATTTGAAACAAATAAGGAACTAAATATGTTTTAACGAATAAGATATTACAAACTGAATTTCAAAATAAATTGATATAATTACAGACAAAATAAATAAATAATTTTAAAAAAAAAGTATCAATGAAACCCAAGGCGCTGAAGCAGCAATCGTCTGGATAACTTTATTCCAATCCCGGTAAGTGGTTTTCAATTTCTCCGTTGCCTCTGACGGCTTCCAACCCCGAGCGAAGACCCCCAGACGTGCGTCAAAGAGCCTTTCTTCCGTACATGGGTCGTCTTCCCTAGAGAGCTTCTGAGCCAAGTGAAGAGTTTCTGGCACGGATTTTTATTTAATGTTTGAACATACCTACGTGTGATGAACAAACGTGACAGCAGTTTTATTAGGCCTGTTATGAGGATTACTGATAAAAATCAACGCGTTGGGTTTCTGAGTTTCCGTGGTTAAAATATCCAACTCAAATCTAAAACAACGATGCATATGTCAATGTATTTCCGGAGATGAGAATGCGAATACCCTTTATCGGCCATGGAAGCCACTTTGTGATGGTTACGGAGAGAGGAATCCATAAAAGGTCAGTGCCGTTATTGATTAAAGCGGGAATAAAACCTATACTGTTTTAGTCGAGGACTAACGTTCTAGAAATTTTACAGATGAAGTAATCATTGTGCTGCGCGTACTAATATAATTCTAACGAAATAGCATTGCAACTAAATATTGACTAAATCATTATAATTATAAAATAAGCAAAAATAAAAAAATTTAATACTGTACCTCATATAAAAAACAATATGACTGCTAAAAAAAAGCACATTCAAAAAATATTGAACAGTTGAATGGTTTATGCTTGGTTTCGATGATTCGGTAACTTTTCTCGGTCGTTTCTCGCGGACTCTCCAGTCGCTAGCATCTTGTTAGCCGGATCCCTGTCGATGGCAATGCCAGTGACTGGAACCTCTAGCCAAGTCTCGCCATGGCTTGCATCTACATGAGATGACAAGCCCAATTAAAAAAAAAAAAATTGGTTGTCTGTAAAGTCGGTTTACGGACGATAGTTTAACGTGACAACGTCATAACAAAACATTGATGAAATTATTGCATACTTTTATGAATAAAATTGAATCATTATTATTGTAATAATAAAATAATAAATACTTGAAATTATACTAGTAATCAGATTTTTAAAATGCAAGAATTATTAAACTTTATTCCCGTTATTGTTGTTGTAATAAGCAATGAAAACCACATTAACTTTTCACTTCACTTTATAAACTACCTATTTGTATTTTAGCCTATCGCGAAATGAATTCGCGAATTTTTCCTGTCTCTAGAAATGAAAGTTCATGTTGGTTAGCCAAATATTTCCAGGGTAAAATTCCCAGTTGGGTCTGGGTGTTTTTCACTCGCTGAAAGTTTCCTTCCTGGGTGTAGGATTGGTTTTTCGTGTCCTGCCTTCACTGTCACACTGCGAAAGACAACTGCGAATACCCGCAGAATCATCTGGCCCAGCCTACCACCTGTCCGCGCCGATGGTAGGGGATCCAAGCAAGCCTCCGATCTGGACAACCAATCATCAGCCAGCAGATACCTCGTCCCCCTTCCCTCCTACGAAACATTAGCTTAAATTTAGGGGTTAGTATCCAACATTATTTTGCTTCCTTCATTTCGTGTTTTTGCACACATTTTTTTTTGACGTGACAACGTCTAATAAATCTATGAACGCCGGCTGCACGCACGAAAAAGTGTCCCGTTACGCACATTGTTCCGTTACGCTGTGTCCCGTGACGCTAATTGTACGCTTGCGCCGCATCTATCTCTCTTCCACTCGACTGTTTATAAAGTGAAGTGAAAAGTTAATACGGTTTTCAGTGCTTATTGCAACAACAATTTCGGCAATAAAGGTTAAATATTCTTGCATTTTAAAAATCTGATTACTAGTATAATTTCAAGTATTTATTCTTTTATTATTAAAATAATAATGATTCAATTTTATTCATAAAGCATGCAATCATTTCATCAATGTTTTGGTATGACGTCACGTTAAACTATTGTCCGTAAACCGACTTTACAGACAACCAATTTTTTTTTAAATAAATTCATAATATAACCATTTTTAATTGTTTTTCTACTAAACCAGTACTTATTAAAAAAATTATGTACTTAAAGGCAAATTTGTATGTAAGACCTAACATGTTCTGAGAGCATGAAATTATATATATGGTATTCAGTTTTGAATTAACCTTTCGTATGTAACCTTCGTCTTCGAACTCTTATTTTTTTTAGTAGCTATATCATTCATAAATCAATAAAAGTAAGGTTTTCCTAAAACCATAGACACGTGAGTTTTTCCGACTTTTTGAGAAAACTTAATTTTTACTGTTTTATGAATGATGCAGTATAAAAAAAAAGGAAAGCGTTCTAAGACGAAGACTACGTACGAATGTTTTATCCGAAATTAAAACACATGTTTCTTGTTTTCAGTGTATGCTAGGACTGACATAAAAATTTGCTTTTTAAAATTCATAGAAAATATTTATTAAGGACATTTTGACGTGACGTCTAATAAATCGATGAACGCCGGCTGCACGCACGAAAAAGTGTCCCGTTACGCACATTGTCCCGTTACGCTCATTGTACGCTTGCGTCGCATCTATCTCTCTTACACTCTATTGGAACAACCATCGATTTGACTTTTTCGAGGCACATTAAACTTGAAACACTCCCATTCGTTTCCTACTTTCCCTATCATCGTCCTATCCTTAACAGAATAACACAGATTGGAAAAAGTTGAATAGTAAACATGTATAAAAGTTATAGTTAAAATTTTATCTTCGTTAAAGTAATAAACATATTTGAATTAATGAGTGCAAATAAAAGTAAATTTATCAATCAAATTGTAGATTTCATTTCACTCCTTTGTATCCATACAAAATAGTGAAAATTCAATAAAAATGATTCAATTTTATTCATAAAAGTATGCAATCATTTCATCAATGTTTTGTTATGACGTTGTCACGTTAAACTATCGTCCGTAAACCGACTTTACAGACAACCATTTTTTTTTTTTTAGTAGAGGAAAAGAAATAATTTATAAACAATTAAACATGGTTATATAGTGAGTTTATTTGATATCATTTGCATACACCTGAAATAATAGAAGCGAAGTAATTAAGGGGTACTGCCCCGTTAAGCAGTGAGACTGCGGAAGGGAATCCGTGGGCTCTTGTGGCTAACACCGCGACGTAACGCTGACGGATGCAATTAGCTGCGGGCGGCTATGGGAGAGAGGGGAGCATCACAGCTGCGTCTTGCCTCGACGACCAGGTAACGAGCCAACCGCGTGTGCCGCTATGGGTCTGGGCTGGCTCGCTGCTTCCCCGACGCCAACAACAACAACAACAACAACGCGGAAGTTACGCAGTCTCAAACACCACTAAGCCCCCACCGCACGCCCAACAGCTACACCAGGTTTCTGAAGTGCAATTTTTTTTTCTGGAAAGGGGGGGGGGGGGGGGGGCACAATTTTCGAGCGTTACGATTATTCAGATCGCATGAGGGGAATAGCTAAGGTACGTGGTGGGGGAACCGGTAAAGGAGAGTGAGCCACCCCAACCCATGAACTAGCGGTCGAACGGTAAGACGGCAAAAATTAAGGGGGTGATAGGTACCATGCTACGTGCTAGTTGAAACGGCAGGAAGCGGAGACAGCAGGGGAGAGGTATAATAGACGCAGCAGTGATGCTACGGAATTATCGTAACGCTACTTTTAACATTCTTTTGGGGAAAAAATGTTGCCAAGAAATTGTTTGTAATGCTACAAGGGAAAAAAATTGTAAATTAGTGGAAAACAATGCTAGTGAATTTAATACTGAACTTCTAACAGTGTGGAAACAATACTGGACATCTTGTCGTGCTTACAAAAATCGGCGCATATTTTCTTTTTCATTGGTGTTTTATACAAGCATAAATGTTTAAAAGCATGGAAAAAAAATAATTTTTCATAATTTGTATTTTTTTTTTTTTTGTGTTTTATTATGCTGATTGGTGTTCGGAGTCAAAACTGAAAAGCTATACAGCGAACTGTTTACAAAAAATTTTAACTAATTGTAGGTATTTGTATGACACAGAAAATAATCACACGGGTAATATTCTGAACCATGTATTACTGCGAACATTTCTGTAGCGTTATAGTTGCATTCTTGTTAATATACAAAACATTTCTTCGGATTTTACACGTATCTGAAATGTCGTATTATTAGAGACCGGAAAAATTCGCGAGTATATTTCATGATATGCTAGGATCCAAACAACTGTATCTTTATATTGCTTCTGTGATTGACTCATGATTTATCTGAAGGACTTCGAGCCAATGAAAAACCTTCAACCAAAAAGAAGTATCGAATCGCAAGCGTCCCAGTTGACAGGTGGCACGAGTCAGTAGCCAATGAGCAGGTGGCATTTGCCCGAGTGTGTAGAGTGTAGTAGAGTCTCTCCTAGAGGTTATCGAAATCACGAATATTTCCAGTCTCTACGTATTATTGTTTCGGTTTCATTTAAAAAAACATTTTTACCGTGTAGTGGAGAATGACATACATGCATAAGTAGGTACACGCGCTCTTTTTTTTATGTAAGCACTAACAAGAAACTAGGGGAAAACTCGGTGGGAAACAGGAATACTTTTTGAAATTCACAGGAGCGAGGAGAAGATGCTAGTCACAAACGAGAACAGACCAAATGAACGGAACCCAAGGGAATTAACGCGCAGAAAATAAGCTACAGCGAGCCTCGTTATGCAAAAGAACAAAAATTTAATTGGAAATTTCTTCTTGAAACCAGACGTAAACGAGAAAGAGGGAATACAAAATGCCTGGGTGAAGAACAGGCACAAAGAGGGAGAAAAAAATAATGAACATGGCAAAGGTAATTTGAGCAGAAAAAGGTTTCTGGCAAACAACTGCACATACGTACTGTATGACTAACTTTGATGCCACTGAAGAATATATCATAAATAGGGATACGGAAATTTCGCACGTTCATTGAGTCGCAAGTTAAAACGCAAACCTTCACACTATCGCAATGTGTTCATGATTGGACCTCAGTTAATTGGCACACGCCCCTCTTAGACCGTGATACAACGATGTTCAGCTAGGAGAGAAGTAAGCGATTCAGATAGTGCCTATTAACAAGAAAAAATTTGTTCTCACTAAGAAATAAACCAATGGGAAAGCAAACATGGGTTGAGCACAAATATTACTTTGAATTCTACCCTGAGGCCAGAAGAATCCCCGAAATTTCCGGGACTATAATCATAAATAGAGCCACGATTATTCCGCGCAAACTGTTCGTTTCAGGCTAGACTCAACCGAGCTATAGTGCTGTACGTAATAAAGCCAATTGAGTGTTCTCATTTGCCGATACCAAATTCAGAGACTTAGACTGTGACGGTTTACATATAACTTTAACTATTGGAGGTACAGGGAAAACAAAAACCATAAATTCCCGGTTAAGTATTCGAATCCAGTGTTACTGTGAACACTATTTTGTAGTGATACAGTTGTTTTCAAGTAAATGTAAAAATTTACAAACATATGTAATTTTACATGAATATTTGTGTTCAACAAACAAAAAAATAACAGTTTGCTTAAGTAATGTTAAATTTAAACCCATTCACTTTGTAGAACTTCGTGAAGTTTTTGGCTTCACAGAGACTAGCTAAGTCCTGTTTCATAACTTCGCTTTCGCGTGCGGAACATCGCAGTAACCTCGAAGGTCTTCGCGGGATCTCCACACATACTAGAAATTTCAAAACCTCCAAATTTCACAACCTAGAAATTTCACAACCTAGAAATTTCCCAACCTAGAAATATCCTAACCTAGAAATTTCCCAACTTAGAAATTTCCCAATCTAGAAATTTCACAACCTAGAAATTTCCCCATTTAGAAATATCACAACCAGGAAATTTCCCAACTTATAAATTTCCTAACCTAGAAATTTTCCAACTTAGAAATTTCACAACCTATAAATTTCACAACCTAGAAATTTCCCAGCTTAGAAATTTCCCAACCTAGAAATTTCACAACCTAGAAATTTCACAACCTAGAAATTTCACAACCTAGAAATTTCCCAACCTAGAAATTTCCTAACCTCGAAATTTCCCAACTTAGAATTTTCCCAACCTAGAAATTTCCCAATCTAGAAATGTCACAACCTAGAAATTTTGCAACCTAGAAATTCGTAACCTAGAAATTCGTAACCTATAAATTCGTAAACTAGTAATTTCACAACCCAGTAATTTCCCAACCTAAAAATTTCACAACCCAGAAATGTCACAACCTTGAAATTTCACAACCTAAAAAGGTCTAACTCGTGTGTTTCTAAGTCGTCACAGCTCCCCTGTCATCGCTGCCCCAGCCGCCGGCAGAAGCAACGGCTAGGACGAGGTGACATGGGTCGCGCGCGAAGTGGTTGTTGGGTCTCTGGGCTGCGCCATATTCCCAGGCATTGTTCGAGGATATCACGGAGACAGAGAAAGGCGGTTCTGTGTTTTGGAAAGGTGGGGGGGAGGGTAAAATGACAGTTGGGACGGCTGGGGCAGAGCGCTCACGCGTGATTGGAACACGAATGCCCGGACCAGTTGCTTATTCAGAACAGCACTGCAGCGGTGTTTGAAGCGAACTGTATTGCCTTCACAGCAGGATCCGGGTATCCGCCCGCCCGCGGAAGACATTAGGTAACTGCTTCTGTGCGCTGAATTGAATAAATACGAAATACGCTAATTGTAGTCTGGATTTGAACCCGCACTACACCGAGTGCAATTAGAAAAAAAAAAAGTAATGTGGGAATAAACAGATGACTGAGACTCGGGAAGGATCCCTGTGAAAGCATTTTCAGCTGTTCTGCTTATTAGGTTATTATATAATAATGTAATAATTTATAATATAATAAATTATACATACGTGAACATAACCTCACAAACACTCCCATGGAAATGGCCATGAGACTATTAAACCTTCCACAGATACCCCCTGCCAAAAGGCAATGGAAGCTTACACGCAACCTGACATCATTATACACACGGGAACTTAAAATCATATAAATACACTTGAAACTGTTTGTAGCCACAATAATTGCTATCACTAATATTCACAATAAATATATATATATTTTTTAATTATATGGACCAGCATTCAATATCCATCACTAAAACATAAGACTTAAAAAGCAGATTTATAATTCTTACTTGTATGTAGCATTTTTTTTTCGTTCTGTGAAAATTTCGTTACATTGTGCGCGTGCAACGTAAAAATTCACTCTCATTAATTTTTATAACGCACCTAAAGAAGTATAACTTAAAAAAAATAAGTTGACAATTTATTTGTAATTAGATGTGAAAAAAAAATTAAAAATTGCCGTAATGACCGCCTTGGCGTGATGACGTCAGCGCGCGGAAGCAAGATGCCCCGCCCACCGCGCGTGCGCGAGCCAATGAAACGAGTTCCGGATCTCGGCCAGGGATAGACGAAAGCGGCGCAGAACAATTCCACGGAAAGAGAGACGAAGGTAACCCGCAGACTGTTCGGAATAGCGGAGAACAAATGAACGAGTTCGTGACGTATTCGTCCTGCAAAATACTGGCGCGTGTCTTTAGATTGGTAATAATTAGAGACCTGAAAAATTCGCGGGTTCATTTCGTGTTATGCTAAAATTCAAATAATTATACCCTAGTGCTGCTTCTGTCATCGGTTCACTGTTAATCTGGAGGACTGAGGGCCAATTAGAGACCCTCACTCATAGAAGTGTCGAATCACAGGCCACCCAGTCGAGACGACTCACACGTCTGCAGCCAATGAACAGTTGGCATTTTCCCGAGTGTGTAGAGGATATTGGAGTCTATCCTGGAGGTCATTGAACCCGCGAATTTTTCCGGTCTCTATAAATAGAGAATGAGTCAGAATTTAGGCGACAAATTTCTGCTGCAGGTTCATAACCAGAAAAGGAAATTGTTTAAAACCTACTTGCATTTTATGCTACAAAGGGCTTCCCAAGGTTGATATACTCCTTTGATGTAAATAATAAAGTTTTTAAGGTGGAACTCTGATCGTCTGGATAATGTTCAATTGAAGCAATTTCTCCAACAACCACAAAACTTCTTAGAAATAATCGCGAGTAACAACACTACGGAAAAATATATGAAAAAATGTCCCCCCCTTCCGCCATATTATTTTAATGATCTCATTTTACAAATTGGTTTAACTAAACAGTATTCAGACTCTTGGCGTGCCATATTAAACATTTTATTTGTAAAGTTTTAGGACGAATTGAACGCAACACGGCTTTTCTAATACCAACTTAACAAAATTTAAAGATTCTCTACCTTTACAAAAAAAAGATAACGCATTATTTAAACTGACTTTATGATAAAGTTGGTGCCTTGATAGAAAAAAAAACTTGAATGTCAACTAAATGTTCAAAGAATAAAGTCAAAAAGAAAAATAATTTAATTAACTGGAAATTACACATTGTTATTCGTTACCAATAAATTATAACATGATATAGTGTTGCATTAATACCAGTCACTCACACATTCACACATAGTTTCGTATTTTAAGTAAGCCGCCACGCGACCATGCAGAGTGGATGCTTCACAGATGCTTCTTCGGCCTGTGCTTAACATTAGCTTTAGATTGCCTTGTCGCCTGGTCCAGTTCATTTCTGAGTCTACTGCTCGAGACTGAAAAACATCCCGATGAAAAAAACAGTAAAAAAATTGTTCAGTTCCAACATGTGAAACAATGTTGATGTGGGGTATAAACTTGAATGGGTGGCAGGAATTGTCAAAACAAGCAACTTTTGTTAAGTTACATAATTTTTGGAAACTAAACCCTGCAACTTTACAGGCGCAAACAGCAGCGAGAAAATTTGAATTTGGCGGGCTTCAGGGGATCACTCCATTAGCTGAGAGGGCAAACTCCAGTCTGGTGTGTGACATAGTGGATGTTTACACATTTGCCTTTGGGCGATTAGCGGGTGCTTGCACAACAGACGTGCAACGTAAAGGAAGACCTTCGCTCGACTCAAATCAGAGACTGCCGGAAATTGGGGGGTTTCATAGCGCGAAGGATAATGTACACCAACCATACATGACTAACTCTAGACGTCTGAGTCCCGCCTTGCTTCTCTCAGCCAGTGGAGTGGCCCCCTCAAGCCCGCCGAATTCAAAATTTTCTTGTTTCTGTTAGCGCCTGTAATTTTGAAGGGTTTAGTTTCCAGACGCATGTTACGTAAGGTGCTTGTTTTAACATTTCCTGCCACCTCTGTAATTTATGCCCCGCAATTTGAGAACATCCTGCCCTAGATACATAGAACAAATTTAATCACGTGTACTTTTCGTCTTTGGATAGTGAAAATTAATTTTTCTTTTAATTTGGTGTTTTCTGGCGAATAAATAACTTTCTTGGGCACCCTTTTTTTTTTTTTTGTTTTAAATAAAATTATATGCCTGCCCCCTTTGCTCATATATTTTACCTATACCATTTCGCTGAAAGTGTGGCATTATAGTTTTGAATTTTTATAGGAAAGTTGGATTTCCATGTTTGTTTTTTTTCTGAAATCCCTTCAGAAAATTGCTGGTATGGTGCCTCACCGCAGGCAATGGCCTACTTCCTCCTCGGTTTTTATTTTCGAACCGGCATTAGAACACAGAGATAACATAAAATTTTCCGATGGATATAAATAGCACTGATTTTTGACGTGATAACGTCTTATAAATCGATGAACGCCGGCTGCACGCTCGAGGAATTGTCACGTTCCGCCTGAGCCGAGCGTGCAAGAACCGGCTAACCACCGTGCGAGAAAATCTTCTTTAATATCAAACAGGTTAAGGCGAGCTTTTTAACTAATTGTTCGTGATTATATTTAAACAAATTATTTAAATTAAATTTGCAAAACCTGTAAATAATATTTGAAAATTGAAAAGTATGCAATTTTTCATCAATGTTTTCTTATGACGTTATCACGTAAAATTATCGTCCGTAAACCGACTTTACAGACAACCCACTTTTTATTTTAAAAAATGGGTTAGAGTAACAAAAATTCTACGTGGGTAATTAATTGTATTTGCTAATTAAACACTAGGAACGTTTTAATAGAATGTAATAAGATATCGACAAAATATTTTTATGTCATTGACATTTTATGAGGGACTGCGGCATACGTAACAATTTGTGCAGGCTCTGGAGTGCAGTTAGCTTTACCCAAGAGTAATTATGTTATTAGTACCAGAAAACACTTGCCGGGTAAATTTTAGAATTAAAAAAATTGAAGCACCATTCATTACTTTTGCGTCGAAGTCATGTTTCCTTACAAATTTTTGAATCTTATTTATTACAGTATGTCTCTAAAATAGGCTTTAATTACCTATATAAAATATAAATTAGTACCAGAAAACACTTGCCGGGTAAATTTTAGAAGAAAAAAAATTGAAGCACCGTTCATTACTTTTGCGTCGAAGTCATGTTTCCTTAGAAATTTTTGAATCTTATTTATTAAAGTATGTCTATAAACTAGGCTTTAATTATATAAAATATAAAGTGGAATTAAATGCAACTCCAGTTATTACAGAAGTACGTCCGTAAGAAAGCATAGAGTGGATATTATGCACACACAGTTTAAGCATAGGTTAAATTCGCGATAGCACGCAAACAGCATGACAATTGCACAGTTGCTCACGCACAGCACACTAGAGCTGTAGCAAACCGTATGTATTCGTTACTGAGTAACGGGTGCGGCATCTAGTAACGAGTAACGAAACGTTACACACGAATGCATTTCGTTACTCGCATCTTTCGTATGTTTTCGTATGTTTTACGCATGCGCGCGCTTATTCGTTACAAAGAACGATGTTTGTTTATTAATAAAAGTATAATTTGGAAATTCGTCGTCCAAGTTTTTTACTGTTTATTAAAGGTATTGTGTGTGTAGACAATGTTTTAGATTCGAACAGAAACAACGTAAAAAAGTATTTTTTACAAATTATAAATATGTATGTTTTTGTTTTTTATTATCGCGTATTTTCACGTTTTATGTTCTTATATTAAAAGATATATTATAATAAAGCCGCTCTAATAAGATTTAATTGTTTCTTGGTTAACAAAAGCTGTTAATTATCAAATATTTTCAATTGTTTATATTCGATTTATTTTTATTTACGCGACGTCATACTGTACGCGTACGAAATACGACTCGATTCGTTGCTGTTACATAACATAGCATGTGCCATGTTATGCGGTATCAGAAGTAACGAGTAACGATACGAAAATAACGAGTACTGATTGTTATAGTAACGAATACATACGGGTACACATTTTTTCGTTACTTTTACACCTCTACAGCACACAACACAGCCGTTGGAAAAAATCTAACCCTCCCCCCCCCCCCCCCTCTCCCCTTAACAAAAATTTTTATTTTTATTGTGAACATTTTGATTTTCAAATGTTTAAATGTTTCTATTTATTATTACGAAGCATTTGATTACTTAAATTGAAGTATTTGTTTCGCCACTTGTTTTTGAACGACTATGAATAATTAACTAAAAAACTTTCCCTCGCAAATAATTACCGCGTTTAAATATTATTACTTGTAACATTTGAAATATGCATATAAAAACAATCGCTAGCTAGCTATACTATGGTGCTGACGCAGCTTTACCCGTTGTTTGTTGATTGGTAACGCAAGAAATTCTGCTCACAGCTCGAAGATAAATTTAGAAATTCCATAACGTTTTGTGCGCCGTTTGCATGCTGTTTGTGTGCACGTATATAATTTTACAGTGTAGCTGCTGCTATCTGTTCTGCCTGAAGCTCTCAACATCGTGTAGTGATGACACAAGGTACTGGCAGCGCTACCTACCACCAAGATAGTCAACTTATACGCTGTGCTGCCATCTACCGTGTTAAGATAATACTTTTAGTGAATATGTTACTGCTGTCTGTCGACAATGAGAATAATTTGTAGAATGAATATTGTATTGTGTTTACAGATGGCGCGCGGAGTAACATTTATATATTGAATTTTAATTTATCTTGTCAACACTGATCGAGAGACATTTTTTAATTAATATTAACACCTGTTACAACTTAAGGTGTGAAATTTTGGTGATCGTTAAATAAGAGAGAGTAGCTTAGGGTATGTATGTATAATAATTTCAATATCCTTGTAAGGTTACCGTACCTACGGAAATAGTTAAATCTGTTTTATTAGTCTTTTCAGTAAAGCACTTTTTGTTATAAGTGTTTAAGTAATAATATGTGTTCTCTTTGTTCGATTATGGGTGGAATTCTGTATTTATATATAGGCTAGTTTTTAATAGAGGTGTAAAAGTAACGAAAAAAAGTGTACCCGTATGTATTCGTTACTATAACAATCAGTACTCGTTACTATCGTATCGTTACTCGTTACTTCTGATACCGCATAACATGCAACGAATCGAGTCGTATTGCGTATGCGTACATTATGACGTCGCGTAAATAATAATAATTAGAATACATACAATTAACAATATTTGATAATTAACAGTTTTTGTTAACCAAGAAACAATTAAATCTCATTAGAGCGGCCTTATATTATCTCTTTTAAGATAATAAAAAACGTGAAAATTCGCGATAATAAAAAACAAAAACATACATATTTCCAATTTGTAAAAAATACTTTCTTACGTTGTTTCTGTTCCAATCTCAAACGTTGTCTACACACACAATACCTTTAATAAACAGTAAAAAAACTTGGACGACGAATTTCCAAATTATACTTTACTTAATAAACAAACATCGTTCTTTGTAACATAAATTCATCGAATATGCGCGCGCATGCGTGAAACATACGAAACATGCGAGTAACGAAATATGCGAGTAACGAAATGCAGCCGTGTGTAACGTTTCGTTACTCGTATATAGACGGCGCACCCGTTACTCAGTAACGAATACATACGGTTTGCTACAGCTCTAGTTTTTAAATTAGCCATACGCCTTACTAATAAAAAAATTTCGTCAAAATACGTCAAGCAGTTTTCGATTAATGCTGGAACAAACAGACAAACAAACATTGTATTTTTGAGTTCTCAGTAACGTAAATAGCAATTTCCAATAATAAAAAAAATTTTACCGAACAGTTTTATTATTACTATAGATTTATGAAATAACAGATTCTTGTTTGGTTAGGAAAAATTACATTGAAATATTTACTCACACATCTTTAATATGGTGGATGATAGGATGGCTTGTAAAAGAATTTACAAACACGGGCAGAATATGAATTTTTTATTTTGAAAAGGGGGAGAGATTGGGAAGGAGGGAGGGGAGAACCTTGAAGAAACAAATTAAAGCTCGAAAACGTGTATTCAAAAAAAAGTCAATGACACTCACACTGACGTATGGGCCTACACAGGGCCGCAACTAGGGGGAGGCAAGCGGGGCATACGCCCCGGGCGCAAAGCTGTGGGGGTGCCGAAATCGCTTGCATTGTAATTCCTACTAGTGGGTTCATGCATGGAAGTTACAGTAGCACAGAAACTGTTACATGTAGGTACCAAAAATGCTTAAATAGCACCATTTTTCCGTGGGAGGGCCCCCAGACCCCCCGCTTTATTGGTGTCGTATGTGCAAAAAAAGAGGGGGGGGGGGGGGACGCATGAATCCATTCATGCCCCGGGTGCCAGAGACTCTAGTTGCTGCCCTGGGCCTACAGTAGTAGCAGTAGGCGACGTAGTTTCTCACTCTTGAAATTGCAGGTGTAACAAAATGCTCATATTGCATTACCCCAACTAATATTCTGTCGATACTATTATTTTGCTATTTTTGACGTGACATCGTCTAATAAATCGATGAACGCCGGCTGCACGCACGAAAAAGTGTCCCGTAACGCACATTGTCCCACTACGATGTGTTCCGTCTTTGAATATATATACTGTATATAAGTCGCGAGTCGATAGGATTTACTCTACGTTTTTCATAAGCGTATAATGAGCAGCTTGGGAACTTCACCGCTGCAGTGCGCTGCCGTAACGCCCTGTATCGTCTTAGTTGTTATTTATACGTTAGAGCTCAGCACTGTCGCCCGCTGTCATTCCCCGCACCCCTCATCCATCATTCTCTGCAGCTCAACGTCGTTCAACAGGAGTGGGAAGGGGTGCTTGAAGAGTACGACACTTGTCCGCTAGGGACCACCACAAGTCGATGCCCTAGAGATGGTGGCGATTGCGGCGGTGAATTAGCCAACTACCTCAAAACCGTATTAGAATTTTTAACCTGGGCTGGCGACTTCTATACAGTATATATATTCAAAGGTTCCGTTACGCTCATTGTACGCTTGCGCCGCATCTATCTCTCTTCCACTCGATTGTAACAACCATCGATTTGAATTTCAATCATGTTTTCGTCGTTTGAATTATTAATATTATGTAACTTAGCGATCGTCCACCGATTTTCAGCACTATCGGTACGTTTATTTAAAAGCTAACTTGGCTAAATATTGATGAAATGACAACCATTGAACAAAAATTTAAATTACTGATTGATAAAATGATAAACATTACTAATGCATCATTTCCAATAAGACAAGTTAGGACTGACCAAAAACCTAAACCATGGTTAACCAAGGGAATAATTACATCAAGTGTAAGACTAAAAAATGTATATTATCTTAGTAAAACAGACTGTCACGACACCAAATTTCAGCAATATTATAAGAACTATAAACAAATTTACAAAAAAGTTTTAAGACTGGCAAAGAGAAAGAATATACAAAACAGGATCACTCAAAGTGATAATAAAATAAAAACAACATGGAAAATAATTAATTCTGAACTAAGCAGGGGCACTAAAATCGAAAAAGAAGTAAATAATCTGGAAATAAATGGTAAAATAAATCATGACAGTGACCAGATTGCTTTAGAATTCAACAGGTTCTTTACTTATGTTGCTGATTCATTAAACTCTACATTAAAATCTACAAAAAACAGTCAAATAACAAATGCTATTGAAAACCTGAAAATTAACTGCCCATTTAACAATAAATCAATTTACCTATACCCAACATCATTAAAGGAAATATTAAAAGTAATAAATAAATTAAAAAGTTCAAATTCGACAGATGTTTATGGCATTATCAAATTTAGGCTAGATTTCAGACCCACGTTATTGTGTTTAATGTATTGGAATAAGAATTTACTGCTTTCCGCTCCACATTGATGGGTCATCTGTAATTAAATATTTTAATTTATTTTGTGATGTTAATGGATGTGTGTGATCTAGTATCAGGTCAACGTGAAATAGTATCATACGGGTTCATAAATTTACAACATTTAAATTCATCATAGTTTATTAAGTAATATTATAAGGAGATAAGACAAAAAAAATGATAACTTTGATAACTCTAAATTTTATACAAATTTTCCTAGCACGCGACGACCCATTGATACCTATATCTAATGCCAGTAATGTTCAGGGTTAAATTGAATTTCATGAGCATCTAGCTAATAAATAAGTTATTCGTAAGAAAATAGTCCGGCTTAGTTCAGGGGAGGGCAGTTGAAACTCCGTTCTTCTTGGACCACTGATCTCGTCCTCAGCTTTCCAGGATATACGAGCAGTCTTGCTGTGAAATAAAGTCTAAACTACGATCCAGTAGCAATACTGATGATGACAGCTACTGTTGACGCCATTCCGGGTGTGCTGAAAAATATTTAGTTTGGGCAGGTCTCACCAGCGCAGACAGGAACTGCAGCATGAAGATGATCGGAAGTCTTGCAAGGACGGATATTCGCCCGACGCGGTAGTAAACTTAAATGCGAAATGCGACTCCCTATAGTCTGCATGACGAAGAATCAGACTTCAAAAATAACTAATTACGCGGTAGCCACGTATCTTCTTGCCCTCTGCGCGCAATTCCCGAACCCAGGAACTGTCACACGCACAGAGAACGTCCATTCGCTCCGCAGTTCAAAACTTAAGTCCATCGTTCCTCCCGAAAATGCCGACCAGCGAGCATCTCAGCTAGGAAGAATCATTAAACAACCTCTTTTCTTACCTGGCGAGAATTCAATACTCGAAGACCATAGCTAACAGTATCTACATGATGCGAAGTCAGTAATAAACGGAACAATACATCTCAAATAAATGTTCAACAAAGAAGAATAACATCCCAAATATCAATGTCCAACTGATGAACTATGGAATATCTCTGGGTCGTCGCACCATGTACAATTTAGCATTTACATACATTACATAAAAATGTATAGTTACTCTTACTTAGATCACAAAATACAAAGCTAAGATACAACAATAATTATAAACATGTAAACATGTCCAAATGTTTACAGAGCCGCTTCAAGAAAATTTTAATATTTATGACATAACATTATTGTAAATTTTCTTAACTCATACCTTCTTGAAAGAAATAAAAACATTTGATTACTCTTAAAATTGATAATTGACAAACATAGACAATATTATGCAATTTGTTTGATGTCAGTCTCTTTCATTTTTGAATGTTTTCTAAGCAATCGTGCTTGATTGTAATGTTTGTGGTATTACACATAAAATTACAATTGACATTATCACATATTACTACCCTTATAACATAACATGACTTATGTTTATGGAGATGATAAACAAAGATGCAAATTTTTTTTTTCAACATCAATTGACAACATGAATCATACATAATACTTTTGTATACAACTGTACCAAGAATAAAATTGATTTGTTACTTAATACTGTTATAGTCTGTTCGGACGTACTTGTTCGCTGACAAAATCACATAATTTACAAAAAGTCGATAAGTCTTAACAGATGAAGTTTGTACTTATATGAGTGTAGATCGAAGCACTGTGACCTTAATCACTCGCTAGCGAATTACCATCGAAGTAGCATATCGTATACCAACGATCGTTTTCGCGCACTTCACTCCCTAATGAGGCTGTATTAATTAATGTTAATGTTCACCTATTTCAATGGGTGTCGGTGTAGGTTAATTTGACAATTCCCTATCATTAACCGTTTCTCTTGTCATCTAAGTTTTAAAATTTCATAACATTGCGTCTACAATAAAGTTTGCATCACTAATTCATGTAATATGAATAAAACAACAAATTCATTAAGAACTATGCTCTCTTATATTTACAGTCCTACTATATATATATAGGTTGTTTCTAAACAAATTGAAACCGCATTTCTTTTTATTATTTTAAGCATCCCTTATGACTGCATATTAGATAAAGAAAATCAGTTAGTAATTATTTTACCAATAACAATTTCCTATTTTTGTATGACAAGGCGTGCGAAAAATGAAAATCACACTTAAATACCAATAAATGCAACAGCATTCAAGTTCTTGATTTGTAGGTAATATGTCGTGTTGTGTAATGAAAACATGAATAAGGTAAGAAGAAGAGAAAAAGAACGCGATAGAATAAACAGGAGCATGGAGAAGGACATCATACAGATTAGGATAATCTCTTTCAACAATAGAAGTAAACAAATAGAAATCAATATTTTCGCTTTCATTGTTTTGGAGTATATGTTAGAACGAGTGTATAAGGACAACTCTAATGGCTGTTTTCACCAACGCCTCCTAAACACACCCTCAGCAAAGGACTGCTTAAGTTTAGGCGTTCCTTAAAGTCAATTCTCACGAAATTGGTTTTCACCATCGTCACATTCACTTATGTAGGGGTTGCTTAGTTAGGGACTGGCTTGCCATAGAGCGAGGGTTCGTACAGATATAAGTACTAATAGTTTTCAGGTTGGTACTTCGAACTTGATGTCACGTGACATACATAAGCCAATTAAATATTTTTACTAATCAGTTAACAAATATCAGAATGTTTATTAATTTCGCGGTAATTGGATGGTACGATGTTAGTGTTTTCACGGAAAGTAGTAGCTATATGGTCGTTGCAAAGTAGTGTGAAAATGTTTGAAACAGAGAGAATGAAAACGCAAAACTTTTCTTCTGATGAGAAAATGAAGGTGTTGAGCCTAGTTGAGAGGCATAAAAATATAATAGAAAATAAGAGGACGGATGCTGTTTCGAGCAAAGAAAAGGACGCAGCATGGGAGAATTTATTCGCTATTGTAATTTTGTTTAAGTTTAAACTAAGTTTTAATAGCAGATGAAAATTTAAAAAAAAAATATCAGTTTATTTCCTTTAGGACATACAACATTCCTTGTAATAAATGTTCTTTTAAGACTTTTCAAAAGAAAAACCTTTAATTACTTCCTTATTAAATGAGTTCTTAAATAAAAGTGGAGTATGCGAACATTCTCGAATGTATTTATAATAAAGATTTCACATTAAGTTCACCTAAAAAATGTTCCACAACTTCAGCAATAACATTTATATCAAAAATAAAATGTACATCTTCGGCTAGTTCTTCGAATTCCTCCACAGCATCCATTTTATTTTTCTTGTTTTGTGACTGTAAGTGCCGCTTAAATAGTTAGGGGCCCGATTTCCACCACTTAAACTAAGGGATGCTTAAGATTACTTAAGAGTTCCTTAACTGTTGGTGAAACGATTCAATGTGCTAGGCAGCCCTTACACATGCCTTAAGAAGCCCTTAAAAGTTAGGGGACATTGGTGAAACCGGCCATAACAAGTATAAATGAGAGAATAGCGACTAACTCATGGACAAGCAATATACGAGGAGTGCTAGTGGGAAATAATCTCGAGGTACTCATTCCATTGACAGCTAGCAGTTGTTCTTCGTTTGTGGGCCAGCTCTTTAGTTAAATTAGACTTGCAGCAATATCAGTTTCATGGTAGATATCTTGTCCGTTGTGAATTAGGCAATTGGCAGAAAAAAACAAAATTTCGAATCTTCCATAAAATTCTTCATGAAAAAAAAAATGTGGCATCGCTCAATACTTAACATTGAAGCTAATCACGTCACACTACCACATTTAGGTGTGGGCAACTAAAATCGACGTAATGCAATCACTGCACGAGATGTCCGCACTGGCCTACATTGCTCAGTGGACAAAAATAATAACGTCGACAGCGCGGTGCGCCAAGATGTCCTCACTGGTTTCTATTATCCAGTGAACACAACAAAATAGCCGCTTCCAATGTTTAATCACTTCAGAGATGCAACATACATTTATCCATTCGAAATGCAAATATAATTAATGATCAAATAAACAATTCTGCTTCACCCCTTTCTTCACTTAAAACATAACTACCACCTTGAAACAAACATTCAACGATGTTATAAGTTACTGCAATTCATACTGTTTGTACCGTCTGAGCTGTGTTAAATTGTAATTTCCAATCACTTCCTCGCTGTCCAAAGCCTTCAAGGTGTAACAGTTCTCGTTGATTATGTCGCTCACTCTAAATGGTCCTTCATACAGGAGAAACAGTTTCTTGGTAACTTGTTGCCATAAATTACTAATAGGATTTGACTTTTTCAGAACGAGATCTCCAATATTAAGTTTGTCATTGCGTGTTCTCTTCTGTCCCCTTCTACGACGTTCCGCGGCGAGGTGAAGGCGCGCTCTGACGAACTCCTCCAACTGCTCTCGCGTTTCTTCTTGCTTATTTGCGTCCTCTTCATTGTCTTCCTTATTCTTGTCAATTATAGGTAATAAAAGTGTGGGTAAGGCCTCCGAACGTTCGTGTGACAAAATTTCATGGGGGGTTAATCCAGTCGAAGAATGCACGGTGTGGTTGAGTATGCATTCTACCAACTGTAAATGATTGCGCCAGCTTTGTTGTGCGTTATGACAAAATGTCCTTAACATGTTGCCTAAGTTACGCATCTGTCTTTCCACAGGATTAGATTGCGGATGACGTACCGAAGAAGTTGTAGGTGAGATGCCCAAATTACGTACACCTTGTTGCCATACGTTGCTAGTGAATTGAGTGCCTTTATCTGTTAACACACATTCTGGTTTAGCTACTTGCGAGATAAATAGTTTCATTTTCGTGAAAACGGTCTTCGCATCGGCTTTAACGATGGCATAGAGTTTTGTGTACTTGGAGAAAATATCCATGAATACAATAACATATTTAACTCCGGATTTTGATGTAGGTAATGGTCCGAATAGATCGATGGATACAAGCTGCAATGGTCTGTCTGGCAAAATGGGCTGATATTCGCCTTCCATGTTCTCTTGAGGATGTTTTGCCTTTTGGCATAAGTCACAACTAGTCACAAGTTGTCGCACAGTTTTCTGCAGGTTGATACAAAATAATTGCCGACGCAGAGCTTCGTATAGCTTTCCAGAACCAATATGTCCTAAGATACCATGCATTTCTAAAATTAATTTAGCTATAACTGCGGTAGGTATTACCGGTTTCCAACGATCCTCCATAGGTGACTTAGGAATAGTGTATCGGAATAAAATTCCTTTTTCGGACAAGCTGTATATCCTATGAAGTTTATGATGCGTAGGTAAGTCTTGTAATTTTTGTCGGATATCCTTACAGAATTTGTCGTCGTTTTGCTTAGTTTTCAAATTTGCGAAAATTTCTAATAGCGTTGCATTATTCTTCAAATTATCAGTAATTAATTTAGCCACCCAAAATTCTTTTAAATTATTAGCTTGATGTGTAGACTCGTCTGATAAATCAGGAACTCTACTTAGATAATCTGCAGCCAGATTTTCTTGACCTCGGACGTGACGTATTTCGATATCGTATTCTTGAAGTAGTAGGCACCATCTTGTAAGTCGTGAACCAAATGTTTTTCCGGTTCGTAGACAAGTCAAGGCTTGATGATCTGTCATTAATATGATATTTTCACCCAAAAGCAGATCTCGGAATTTTTGTAGTGCCCAAATTATGGCTAATGCTTCCTTTTCGGTGACGGTGTAGTTCCGTTCTGCAACGTTCATCGTCCGACTTGCCATCGCGACGGTCTTCTCGTTTCCTTCGTCGTCTCTTTGAGCTAGTTTGACTCCCAGCGCGTAAGCTGATGCGTCGGTGTACATAAGAAACGATCGTCCTTGTACAGGGTGGTGAATCACATGTTCGGTAAGGAAAATGTTTTTCAACCCTTCAAACGACTGCTGCTCCGATTCCGTCCAATTCCATGACTTATCCTTTCTCAATAGCTCAAACAGTGGTAAAGCTACTCTTGCAACCTGGTCTGAGTAATTACGGTAAAATCCCACGACTCCCAAAAATGCTCGAAGTTGTTTCACATTTTTCGGAATGGGGAAATTTGTAATAGCGCTTAGCTTGTCCGGCGCTGTACGTATGCCAGTAGGGGTAAGAATATGTCCAAGGAATGGCAATTCCTCTCTACAAAATACGGATTTACGTAATTTCACTGTAATTCCAGCAGACTGTAGTTTTGACATTACTAGATGAATGTGCTGCAGATGTTCCTCGAATGTATATGAAGTAATCAGGATATCGTCTACGTAAGCACGGGCAAACTCTTTGCACTCGGAACCCAAAGTTGCGTCTAAGCACCTGGTAAACTCCGCTACGGCGTTACAGAGTCCAAACGGCATTACTCTGAAAACATACTGTTGGTTCCGAAATAAAAATGCAGTATATTGCTGTGATTCAGATTTCAGAGGTATTTGCCAGTAGCCGGCCGAAATATCTAGGGTTGTTAAAAATTTTACTCCCTGATATAGCCTCAAAATATCGCAAGTGTTTTGCGGGCTTTCACGGTCTTTCACTGTAATTCGGTTAAGTTCACGGGCGTCTAAACATAATCTTACGCTGCCGTCTTTCTTTCTGACGCAAACCATAGGATTAGCGTAAGGACTGCCCTCGCGACTAACTACTTTCCACTCCAGCATCAGGTTTAAATACTCTTCGGCTTCTTTCAAAAATTTGTTGGGAATGGGATAAGATTTACGATGGAAAGGTTCTCCATCTTTCACAATAATCTTTGCCTCATATAGGTTGTTAAATCCTGGTTTATCTGAAAATACTGTATTGTGATATGACAGTACATTAAACAATGCTTGTTTCTGTATATCTTGAATTACTTTCACCTCTAAAACGGACTGTATTAAATCTTCAGAAGTAGCATACCGTGACTTACTGTCCGGTGTACTGGATGCTTGAAGTAAACATATTTCTCGTTGTAACATGCCTACTAATTTGTCAGCTATCTGCCAACTAGTCGTTGTAGCCGGTATTGCGGAATCATTTGGTGTAATTAACCATCCACCGAAGTCCAAAATTATGCCATACTTTGACAGAAAATCCGTCCCCAAAATCAAAGGCTTGGCTAGACCTTTTACGATTAATACCGACATCAACTTGACTTGGCCTAAACCTTCAATGGTAATCATAGCTTGTTGGTTTACCACGGGACTTGCTCGTGACGTCACACCATAAATCTTGAGACTAGGCACCGGTAGAATAGGCAATTTTACGCCTGTTTCCTCTATGGCGAACACCAGATTATTACTAATACAACTTATCTCTGCTCCACTATCTAATAAAGTAGCTACAGGCATCCCACAAATACGTAAATAAATTTCTGGGCAGAATGCTGCGTTACTGGTTAATTCTATTTCATCCTCATGAGTAAGGAATTCACGCTCGTTTTCATGCATAACAATAGTGTACAAATTTTTATTAAATTTCGACTGGATTACCCCTTTGTCAACAGTTGCGATCGGCGATCGGGGACTACCATCACCGATGCTTACTGGTTTAAAGATGTCTCAGGATTCGTCGCAACAAAATTAGTGTTCTGCTGTGCGACGTTGCTGCGTATTGGTTCAATACCTTGACTATTCGAATAGAAAAAAGTTGGGTTGACAGGTTCTTGTCTCTGGAAGTACCCGGGTTGCTGTAACGATGACGATGGATGATTTTTGCGGAATGAAGGCAATGATGTTGAACTGGCAACGTTGTAAGCTGCGGTGCTTTGCAGTTGGGTAACTTGCAACTGACCAGAGGGATTTGTTTCAGGTGGCAGTCGGTTCCGCGGACTTTGAGAATTCTTACCATAATGTGACTCGCCATGATCATCATAATACTGCGGTGTTTGCAGCTTAGACCGAATGTAGTCTTGCTTAAAATTCCTTGGCGCGCGTCTGCATTCTTCTTGTCGCGGCGACCTGGGAGGCCGTTGAGGCGAAGATGACGGAGTCCTATCGGGTCCCCTAACATCTTCTTCCCGACGTGGTGTAGTCTGATCCCTATTACTGTTATACCTGTTTTGCCAAGCATTCGGATACGGTTGTTTATCAGCACCTTTACGTCGCCAATTACTACGATAGTTACCATTGGTTCCGTTGTCGTGGTACCACTGCTTTTGCCTGTGATTTGTTTTGTTTTGACGCCAAATTAATGTGTTTGCCTGTGGTGTACGATGTATATTCGTATTGTTCGTGTTGTCATTTCGTCGTACCCACGGTTGGTACAATGGCGGCTGCTTGTTTGGCGGCTGTCACTCTCCTTCCTCTCGAACATTCGTGTTGGCACGGCTTTGCCTGTCCAAACGATCGTAGGCTAGAAGTTGCTCACGAAAATCAGATATATTTTCAAAGCTTCTGCCGGAAAGATGCAGCTGATAACGCATTGGCAACTGTCCCAAAATCAAAGCTATAAATTCTTCGTCATTCATAACAATGTCCAAGTAACGCGTTCGCTCGAACATGTCACTAAGATGCGCCTCTAATGACCGGCCACGCTTTGGATCGAATTTTTCGCTATGCAGCTGCGCGCGTAGGTTTCCTTGTATTTTCATACTCCAGTGTTGGCGTAGGAATAGTTGGCAAAACTCATTGTACGTTTCTGTGCTGCCTTGGTGAACCTCCCACCAGTAGTACGCAGTACTTTTCAAGCACGAACTCAAACAACGCATTTTCTCTGATTCTGTAAGGTTAAATCGGTTAGCATATTCGTCTAATGATTTTAGAAATTTACGAGGGTTTTCATTCGTTTTTGCAGAAAAAGTGGGCATTTCTTCGGCCCAATGACGCGCAGGATGATTAATCGTAGTGGCGGCATCTAAAACTAATATCCCTTGCCCGTTTGCCGTGGTTTGTGTGACGTTTGCCGTGCTTGCCGACTGGTTGTCTGTACGCAACGGCGAAGCCGGAATGTGACGATCGGGTTGTTGTGTTGACGGCGATTCCACTACACATGCGTTAGTATCATGTAAAGATATCCTGTGTGCGAAACTCTCCAAACGTTCGATTTTATTAATTACCGTCTTAAATTCTTGCGTAGTGTCAGTCTCGTGTTGCTGTAGCATTTGCTGTACGTGAGCGAAACGTATTTCCATGCCAGTTGTGGTTTGCGTAATTGTTTCCTCTGCTACCCGCCTAGCTGTGTCCTGGCACACGGTTTCAGCATTCTCTATGGATTGCTGCATGCATTGCATCTGAACTTCGACAGAAGTAAATTTCGCGGTGACTGAATCGCGAAAATTTTGTGCTTCTTCGCGTACATTATGTATTTGTGCAGTGACGTGTTGCGTGAATTCAGAGATCTTATAGTCTACTCTCGCTAATACCTCCGTTTGCATTTTATTTAGGTTTTCGGTTATTTTTGCGCTTTGTTCCGCCGCTTCAGCTCTTTGACGTGTTAATTCCTCTGAAATACTGTTTGTCTGCAATGTTAGTGACGCGTTTAGCTGATTAGAAAGTGTGTTAAAAGCACGCATGAAATCATCCATCGTGGTTAAATTCGTTCCCGTCTGTGATGTGTTTTCTACTGCACTAACCGGGTTTTCTTTCTCTTTGGAAAATGGAATTTGTTCTGGGGAATCGATGGCGCTTGCTTGCCCAGTTACTTTATTACTTTGATTATCAGCCAAGTAACACCTAACGGGCGATAAAACCTCGCTGTATGAACTATCACGATTTTCTGTTGAATTATGCTCACATTCCTCGGTGTCGTTTGCGGCTTTGCTTCTGTGGCGTAGAAAGTACGTACCTTCGTCACCTGACATAGCTCCTTCCTCGATGTAGGGACAAGGTAAATGGGAGAAGGAGGACGTTATTAAACAAAATGGCTACCAACTATCCTGAAAATGGCTTAGGACAATCGAGGCCCCGTAGTTGTGCGCCATCTATCAAATTTAGGCTAGATTTCAGACCCACGTTATTGTGTTTAATGTATTGGAATAAGAATTTACTGCTTTCCGCTCCACATTGATGGGTCATCTGTAATTAAATATTTTAATTTATTTTGTGATGTTAATGGATGTGTGTGATCTAGTATCAGGTCAACGTGAAATAGTATCATACGGGTTCATAAATTTACAACATTTAAATTCATCATAGTTTATTAAGTAATATTATAAGGAGATAAGACAAAAAAAATGATAACTTTGATAACTCTAAATTTTATACAAATTTTCCTAGCACGCGACGACCCATTGATACCTATATCTAATGCCAGTAATGTTCAGGGTTAAATTGAATTTCATGAGCATCTAGCTAATAAATAAGTTATTCGTAAGAAAATAGTCCGGCTTAGTTCAGGGGAGGGCAGTTGAAACTCCGTTCTTCTTGGACCACTGATCTCGTCCTCAGCTTTCCAGGATATACGAGCAGTCTTGCTGTGAAATAAAGTCTAAACTACGATCCAGTAGCAATACTGATGATGACAGCTACTGTTGACGCCATTCCGGGTGTGCTGAAAAATATTTAGTTTGGGCAGGTCTCACCAGCGCAGACAGGAACTGCAGCATGAAGATGATCGGAAGTCTTGCAAGGACGGATATTCGCCCGACGCGGTAGTAAACTTAAATGCGAAATGCGACTCCCTATAGTCTGCATGACGAAGAATCAGACTTCAAAAATAACTAATTACGCGGTAGCCACGTATCTTCTTGCCCTCTGCGCGCAATTCCCGAACCCAGGAACTGTCACACGCACAGAGAACGTCCATTCGCTCCGCAGTTCAAAACTTAAGTCCATCGTTCCTCCCGAAAATGCCGACCAGCGAGCATCTCATCTAGGAAGAATCATTAAACAACCTCTTTTCTTACCTGGCGAGAATTCAATACTCGAAGACCATAGCTAACAGTATCTACATGATGCGAAGTCAGTAATAAACGGAACAATACATCTCAAATAAATGTTCAACAAAGAAGAATAACATCCCAAATATCAATGTCAACTGATGAACTATGGAATATCTCTGGGTCGTCGCACCATGTACAATTTAGCATTTACATACATTACATAAAAATGTATAGTTACTCTTACTTAGATCACAAAATACAAAGCTAAGATACAACAATAATTATAAACATGTAAACATGTCCAAATGTTTACAGCATATCTAACAAAATAATAAAACTTGCTGGACATCACATTGCTAAGCCGTTATCACTATTAATTAATGAGGTTTTTATGGAAGGTATTGTACCAGATTGTTTAAAAAAAAGCAAAAATACTACCTATCTATAAAAAGGGAAATACACTAGAGGCAGCAAACTATAGGCCCATTAGCTTATTACCAATTGTTGCCAAAATTTTCGAAAAAGTGCTCTATAATAGACTATCATCCTTCTTCACGGACTGTAAAATTCTGAACAGTAATCAATACGGCTTCCAAAAACACAAATCGACAATAAATGCTATACATAATTTTACTAGTAAAGCTCTCGAAATCTTGGATAGTGGCAACACAGCACTAGGCATTTTTTGTGATTTGTCTAAAGCTTTTGATCTTGTTAATCATGAAATATTGCTTGAAAAACTTAATCATTACGGTATCCGAGGCAAAGCACTTGAGCTAATGTATTCATATTTGCATAACCGCAAACAGAGAGTGGAAATAAAATCAAACAATAAAATAGTGTTCTCAGACTGGAAAGTCATTAAACATGGAGTCCCTCAAGGTAGTAACCTAGGACCTCTATTGTTCTTAGTGTATATTAATGACCTCCCTTTAAATATCCCACAAGCCAGCACAGTGCTATTTGCTGATGACACCTCAATACTAGTGAAAGGTAAAAATGTAGACAACATCGTGTCTAAAGCAAATTTAATCCTTGGCCATCTAAATCACTGGTTGGAAGCAAATAAACTTGTACTAAATACCTCTAAAACAAATTGTATAAATTTTAGAAACAGACATAATCCAGTAGAAGAAAAGTTTGAATTAAAGTTTAACAGTAATATCATAACTAGAACATCAAATGTTAAATTCCTTGGTGTGAACTTAGATGAACAGCTAATGTATAAAGACCATATTAACTCTGTCGCTAGTAAGCTAAGTGTATCCTGCTATGTACTAAGAAGACTGGCAGACATAGTTAGTATTGAAACATTAAAAACTGTCTACTACGCTCACTTCCACTCTATAATGACATATAATATAGAAATCTGGGGAAACTCTGTGGGAATTGAAACAATTCTAAAATTACAAAAAAGAGCTATTCGTATAATGACACATGACAAAATGTCAGCTCACTGTAAACAAAAATTCAGAAAACTTAAAATCTTAACAGTCATAAAGAGTATATACTAAGAATACTATTATTCATACATAAGGAGAAACGCTATTTACAAAAAAAATTAGATATTCATTTATACAACACAAGAAACTCCAATAAATTGAGGATAAAATGTCATAATACCAGTCAGTATGAAAAGGGCACAAATTACATAGGCATAAAAATTTACAACTTATTGCCACAAAATGTCATAAATATAACCGATTTACCTATATTCAAAAGAACAATCAAAAAAGTTCTGTTAGAACATCCTTCCTACTCTCTGATAGAATTCTTTGACCTAATAACAGATAAGAAAACTAAACTCTGGTAAATCTTATTTAAATACAGCACAAAACGAGACAAATATTGAGTTTTGTAAACTAACTCTACACTCTGAGGTTTAGACTTAAGTTTATACAATATATTGTGTACCCATGTTATTTTTTATGTACCCATGTTTTGTTTTTATTACTTTTGAAATGTAAAAGTACTGTGTAATATCTAATTTTTGTGGTTGTACAATTTGTTTGTATATATGTATATATTTGTATTAATTGACTTGTTCTATATCCCGGAGTCCTTACCTCCATATGGGATCTACAGAACAAAAATTGAATAAATAAATAAATAAATAAATAAAGTAATGTTGAATTTTCAAATACGTTTTTGTACGAACAATGGTGTTTTACAGTTACCGTCAGTTGGGGTAACATTGGCCCTTTGAGGGTAACTTTGGCCCAAGACAAAACAAATATGTATCATCACATCTAATAAATATTTTGAAGAGTTGTAACATGGTTTAACTTTTTTTTTTGTCTTGGGCCAAAGTTACCCTCAAAGGGCCAATGTTACCCCAACTGACGGTACACATAATAATTCAAATTACACCCGGGATCTTTTGCACAATGTTTTAAAAAATATTGTAACACATTATAAATAAGTTTGGTTTATTTGGGATGCGTATTTGTTATAAAATCGTATTATAAAAACGAAATAATATTATTTCCTACGGTGAGGCCATCTACGGTGACGGACGCAAACCGAACGAATCGCGCAATCTAGCCGCTTCCGCGGCAACCAGGCACTCGTTAATATATATTTTCCTTTGTTTATCGCGAGGGGTGTTATTATTAATGAATTATAAGTAAAATTTCGTGCCCGGGGCCACAATTGCATATCATTTTGAGCACTGGAAGACATAAAAACGTAAAATATTCTCGACATATTTTAATCTCGGCCCCAGCGCACCACGAGCGTCTGAGTTGAAGATTAAACCCGAAATTATTTCTTAAACTTACTAATACTTATTTTATTTATAGCATTCTGGGAAGGGGGACGTATCTCTCCTGTCCCACCCTGCGTCCGCCACTGATCACGATGATAAAATTTATTAAAACATTGTTTTCGAATGTCTCTTGGACAACACAGAAACGCACGGCACAGACGAACCCAACGATGAAACAACAGATAAAACAGATGCGACGTTTCGGGAACTGACTTCTGCTCCCTACAGCAGGCACAGATAGACTGATATTGGCAAATTTTTCTCCCTCAACCTAAGTGTATTGGTTTGGGAGGGGTCTGTGTTAGGGAAGACTGTACGATAGGGTGACCAAACGTCCCGTAAAAACGGGATTGTCCCGTTTTTTAACGATCGTACACGGGGTCCCGAAAAAGTCTCCCGGGACGCCTAAATGTCCCGTATTTACGTTGGGTTGATGATACACTTTTGTCGCGCCTCTCCTCGGGCCGTCTTCACCTAATGAAATAATCTTTTCGCTTATGAACATTCAATGGACGGATGAAAGGAACAAGATTGGAGTGGATACCCTTTCTGTAATCTTGCAGGTACTCTACAATTTAAAAATGGACTGTTCTAGTTTTTACAACTTTATATTGGAAAAGAAAGAAGTTTTAAAATTGGCTGGAACGAAAGAAAAATATCCCCAATTGAAATCCTAAAGATTTTTAACATAACTTTGACTAACAATTTTAGTTATCTTGTTTGATTATGGTTTTAAGTATGTCATAATACTTATAATAAATAAGTATTCACTGCAAAATTATTGTTTTTATTTATTATACACCTCACAATTTATATTAAATTACATATTCATAGGTAAATTGAAAAAGATTTATAGGTCTCACATTAGCAAAAAAGAGCATGTTTCAATGATTACGTCTCGATAGAGGCCCCTCGGACTCCCCTCTAGCTGGAGGGTATCGCCCCCAAACCCTCCTTGGATGTGTCCCGTTTTTTCAAGTTTATGATTTGGTCACCCTACTGTACGAGCGTCCCAGACCGAAGCCTTCACACCTAATCATGATGGGTTTATTTTTATTTTATTTTGTATTTTTGTTCCGTTGATCCCACATGGAGTCAAGGCTCCGGGATATATAACATGTCACGTTATACATGTAGTTCCCTTTATATACAAATATGTATGTGCAGACATTAATATTTACATGATGCAAGTTACAAAAAAAATACAGAACATATTACACAATTTAACTGTATAGTGATACTTGATTTATGCAAAACATGAAGCAGCTGTAATCACAAGTCCGTTCAACAAATTATCGGTTAAATTTCTCTATTATCAATCAAAATAAAGAATTCCTTCAGCCGTGCAGGAAAGATATCTTGCATCATATACTTTGTTCGGGGAGTGTCCATCCATGGCAGCAATTGATGCCATGACAAACTTCCCTATCTTGTATCTAGACTATAACTAATTCAGTTGGGCCCAGGTAAACCTTTATGGACACAGGGAAGACCCGGGGCACATTCATGCGGGGTTAAACAGTAAGCAGGCAGGTTCAGCACAGGACAAGAAGGACGGCTCAGGAAGAAGAGTTGTACGGAGCAGAAAGTTTCAGGCATGCTGGGGTCGGGAGCTCGGGCCCTGTGGCCCGCATTGGTGCTTGTTCGTACCTGGATTTGTAACAGTGCTGATGTCGGCCTGTTCTCCGTGTTTTTATGTATTCATATTTGTCGTCCTTTCTTGAGATTGTTTTTTCTATGACAGCGTACAACAGCCTTGTAATGTCTCTAAAAAAATTGTGTTAAAATTAAGCTTCTCTATTACAAGAATCATTTGAAAGCAAAATTTTTGGAGGTTCGCTCTTAAGTATCCGGAACACAATAGGGGAATTATTCAAGTAAAATTTATATATATATATATATATATATATATATATATATATATGCACACACACACACAAGATTCGTATTCATGGAAAATTTACAAAAAAAAAAATACCCGTCTAGTCTCTGCATAAGTTAGGGTGATAATGCATTTTAGGGACACCGTGTCTGGCACTTCCGCCGTAACGAATTAACGGCAGCTATCACAACATTTGAAGCATTGTCAAACCCCAGGATGAAAAGGGGGGGAAAGGAGGGGAGAGAATATAAAGCCGGATTATTGACTAGGGGCTGGAACCAAGAGGAAAGAACGATACAGTGTTACCACGCGATTGAAAAAAAAGTTGATTTTTTGCTAATAAGCGTCGTATTACGAAGAGAAAATGTCGGGTCATCTGCAGGCAATATTCCAATTTGTTTGGCTTCACTTCGGCTGGCGCATGCTCCATATTCCAGTACCTACCTTCAGAACAAACAAACCTCCGCTCGCCGTCAAAAACAACATATTTCCACGAACTTAAGCTCACGTTTAATTTCTCCGCGCCGTGAGAACACGTGACATTTTGATGACATTTTTGGTTGTACAACAGTCAATAATCGTTTTGTTAGGTTTACATTACCTGTTACCTGCCCAAAGATTCTCATACTTTTACGATTACAAAAAAAAAGTGTGTGTACTTATGTACGCGCGTTTCTGTTTGATTTAAGACACTGAACCGTACTGAAATTTATTGTAGCGAAATTAAATTAATACTCAGTATCCAGTATTAATATAAACTTGTGTACAAAATTAATTATTAAATTAACTAAAATAATCGATATAAATTTTAATTTATAATGAAAATCAATAAATATGCTGAAAGTATATTATAATTTATTAATATTATTATTTATTTAATAATAAAATATAATGCAAATAAATCATACAAACAGGAATATATATTCACTTATATAATTTGACTTGAAAATACACTTCAAAAATTTTATTAACACAATTTATATAAAAAAAATTATTCACAATAAATATTCACAATAAATAATTTTTTTTTAATTTTATAGGCCAGTATTCAATACCAATCACTAAATTCCCGATCGCAACGTAGTTCCGTACCCGATGCTAGAATTCGCTATCAGAGCAGCTACTTCGACTATCGAATTATTCGATTTGCAGATGAAAAGTCTCCGATAAAAACGATTTAAAAAAACTTAACTCCTCCTGCGTCTGATTTTTGACAAGGAATTTTTCTACAATACTGCCCACCTTGTTAAGCCATTAAAATGTTAATGCTATATAGTTTACGCACACCATAGATGACCATAAATTATTAGGAATTAAATGATAGTAGTACTGTTATAAAGTTTTATTTTTATTACCTATGCGAATTCATTGATATTCATTTCCTAGCAAACGTAGTTAGTTTCATATTACTTAAGTAAAAATAGAGTATATAGGCCTACCTAGTATGAAATAATCAATAAAATTGACTGAGCTATGTATTTAATAATATTATAGCAATAATAAACAAATAAAATGTATTCTTGTATATTTGTTTAAAGCACAATTTGTATAGTCCAGTATTCTGTAATTTAAAAAAGGAAGAAAAAAAATCCGTTGCCGAGTTTTAAACCACGGTCATTTAGTTTTTTAACCACTGCCTTACGATGCCTGACAGAAGATTGCAGATAGAATATCTATTATAATTGTAATACCAGTATCCTTAGGTTTTTTAAAACTTGAAAATACTCTTAACTATGACTTTCTTAGTTTTATACCAAATATATTCCAGAGTAGTTTCACTATAATAAAGTTTTATTTTGCACGTTTGTTTAACTCCACTCATTTTTATGAAAGTGTCTATGTATGGGATTATGTTCATACATGAGGGTCCGCCATATTCCTGTGAAATTTTTGTTTTATGGTAGGCGCATCATAACATTTCTCTCTCATCATTTTTCCATTACGCGCCTAAAGAAGTATTACTTAAATAACACGCTCGGAAATAAGATTTATTTTTACGATAGTGATTAAACAGCGGAGAAAAACCAAACGGTCAGAAATACTTCTTATAATTCACTTTGATTGATTGATTTATTTTGTACATGTTTATTTGTCTTACGTCCAAAATTACCCAATTTAATTAGAGCCGATATTTGTGCGTATTAAGGGTTTTGACTTTCAGAGACACGCTTAGTAAAGAGTTACACAATAACTATAAATGTTATATACTTAAACGTAATATTAAGTAATGCATACTAAGCTATACGTGTAAGTTATTCGTGGGCAATTGACAGTTGAAACAAATGCAGCATGTTGATAAAAAAAAAGCCCGACTGAAAGGCACGAACAAAAGATCACCCAATAGGATGCCTTTTTGTGGCTGGCTTGATGCTCTACGATCCTGATAATAAATTATGGAAGATAGATTATTGTAGTGTGCTACTAAGTATATGTATGTGTAACTCTGCATAAATGTCGATTCAAACTGGGTGAGTTTAAAAACTACTTGTCGGCGAATGCATTATTAAATCACTCGATAAAATAATTTTAAATTCCTAATTAGCCAATCGTTTCGGTCCAGCAAGTAAAGTTGAAGACTACTCCCTAATCGCTTTCTGTTGTGTTTTGATTGGTTGTTGAAAATCTCGTTAATCAGTTTGAGCAGGACATTAAGAATACAGAAGTCACAAATTAGGGTTTCCCCCCTTTTCTTTGATAACCCAGCGCTCTTAGCCGCGAGGCCCTGCCGCCCTGGGGCCCCCACGGGCGTGGATGCGGATCACGCCGCATACGCAACCAGGAAGAGCGTTAGAGCTTTGGCTATGTACAGGGACTGAGGCTACCCATCTCAGTGTATGCACCACCTCTGCCCCCTACTCCACTCAGCTAACCAGCAAGTTGGATGCTCCCTTGCCCTTTGGAGTATCACTTCTGGCGCCTACCCCGGTCTCCCGCCTCACACTGGGACTCCTCAATCACCCAGCGAACCCGCGGTCCGGTGGAGGCCTACCCAACCTCTGCCAGCTGTCCAGGCTGGTTACCGGAGCTGTCCTCGTCGCTCACAACGTCAGTACTTCAATGGGCTAGGGAACCCTGATACCTGCCCCTAAAGCACTCGGGGCACCACTCCCAAGTACGAGTCCTACCTCACCAAGAATCCTGGGCCATAAGAAAACCTCAGCGGGGAACCATTCAAGCATGATGGATTCTTCCCGTACTACGACCAACTTTTGGTCTCGTCGGCAGACTGTTCGCTGGTAGTTTGACCGGATCATCACGCTACTGGGACGAACACCGCCAACCCCAGCTGGAAAATGGCAATCACGGCGTCCGGGCAGGAAGCACCTGGGGGTTGCCTCAGTACCTCCACCGACTACAAGGCTAAAGGGGAAACCTCTCCGTGCAGTTTACAGCCCGTTTTTAGGCCCGGGCACCCGACACCGCAACCACCATACCCAGTCGAACTCCATTACCATGGGGCCTAATCCATTCACTATGGGGCCCTTTGGGACCGATGCACCGAGGCTCGGCCGTCGAACCCCCCAGAAAGGTTTCTATCGCATCTGCTGTTGCCCGCAGATTCAGCCCTTTCACCATTTCTGGTCTCATACATGCAATTGAGGATGCACTGTGGCAGAGTTTGACCCGGCAGCGCCCTCTTTAGTTAGGGAGGTGCTATGACCAGAGGTTGGGGAAACCCCTCCCAACATAGTCACCACGATCCTCCCCCAACAGCGGTGCCAACGTGGAGGCAGAGGGTTGCCACTTGGTGTGGAGAGGCTGTATAATCGCATCACACACCCTTTCCGCGGACTTGGTGGTTCATGTCTCGGATACTAGAACTGGCAACAGTTTCGACACCTCAGACGACAATCACCTTCCTGATCGGTGTGTGGAAACCTCAGAGCAGGCAGAGGAGACCTCGGGGTTGCCTGAATCTCCTCACCGACTGCAAGGCTAAAGGGGAAACCTCGCCGTGCAGTTTACAGCCCGTTTTTAGGCCCGGGTACCTGCTCTCCAGCGCCACTGCCAGAGAGGCCAAGTCCACTCCCGCCACATTAAGAATACAGCTAGAAGTAACGTGATTCAAGAATGAAAATAAATACAACCTCGTGGCATATTTCTCGTGAGCGAGTTAAAAAAATGTCACTCGCTCTGTTTAATCGACGCTCGCCCAGCTAGTGACGTCACGCTCACACGCAAAAGTGTGTTTATGCTTCACCGATAGCAGGTAAAGATCGCCTACTCGCTCAGAAGAAGTTCGGCGTTTTGAAATGATGTTATGCTTGGATCGATTTGTTTTCTGATTTATTATTGTTAAGCTTACTTAAAGTTGAATGGAAATCTATTTAATTTGTTAGTTTTCCATAGTATCGATTTTGTCCTTGACCAGGTTTTTTCAACAATTCGTCTATAAATGTACACACTACGATATTACAAACCACAGTAGCCTCGTTTTCAACTGCACTCGTTGTAGCATAGCAAACGTTGATGCCGTGTCCGGATTCAATTACTTAAGACCTTGTGTAATTCACTTTCACTTCACGAATCCGGACGGGTTTAGTGTTTGGTCTCTTCAAATTGTATTAACCAGTCGAAAAGATTGTCTACGTAATTTCTTTTAACATATAAATTCTATTAGATATTTTTTTTGGCTGAACTTAGTAATTTACACATTTCGTTAATGTCACTTGTCACACGAATGTAAGGCCATTTATTTAATTGTTCTACATTTGGCATGTAATTTTTTTTCGATTTATTAATACCAATAATTTATGAAGTGAAAATGATTTGACGAGTGTTTAAACTACTTAGACATTATATCACACATAACCTACAAAACAATTTTTTTTTCTCTTAAAAATGGCGATGTTTCTTCAACAACTCAAAAGTACACAGATTCTCGCACGGACAGCCCTTGTAGTCTCACTTCCGGGGACAGGTACGTGTCAGTACACACGGAAGCCTAAAATGTCCATCAAGTTCTGTCCCTGCCCGAACACGCCCGAATATTCACCTTCGGCCAACCTCGGGATTTGTTTAGGAAAAATGAATTCAAATATTAAAAGTGGTCGGTTAGGTTAGCTACATTAAAACACTTTAAAACACAATGGACGGTTAGTTAAGTTAGTATAGCTACATTAAAATAAACAGAGAAATATAAATATATATAAATGAACCCGAGGTTGGCCGTAGGTGAATATTCGGGCGTGTTCGGGCAAGGACAGAACTTGATGGACATCTTAGGCTTCCCCAGTACACACATACACCTACTTCAAGTGAATTCGGACCAGGCCTAAATAGCGAACACACAAGTGACAAGTGCATTCTCAGGCGAGTAGTTAGCGCACTTCAGTTTGACCGGTTCCGCGTACTTGTCCGAACGGAGCGCCCACGGTCCCCCCAAGGACGCATGTGCGTCACCAACGCATTTCTTACGAGACGGGGGCGGTAAAAAAAAAACCAACAGTTATAGTGATCTTCAAAATTCTCGTACAAACAGGGCCGGCGCGTCCATATAGGCGAACTAGGCAACCGCCTAGAGCGCAAGTAGCTGGGGGCGGCGCAGCACGACACATAACAGCTTATATAATATGTTTAACGATTATTGAAACTAGATGAAAATGGATTTTTGAAACAGTTTGGAATGTTTATATTGATATAAGTAATTATTTAAGCCCACGGTGACCTGTTTATGATTTGTAATAAGTAAAAAAAAAAAAAACACAAGCCTGCTTACATTTGATTGTTGACAAAATCTTAGGCTTACGTGATGTATTTTGAGGCAAGGAAATTTTTTTTTGGGTGACCGGCCCGGGGGGGGGGGGGTGGGGGGCAATTAAGGTTTTTCGCCCAGGGCGCCAATTTACCTTGCACCGGCCCTGCGTACAAAAGCGTACGAGATCCAACTTTACCTCCTACAACGTACACAGGTTCTAAATTCTCGTACAAATACGAGAATTCTCGTACAAAATGGCAACGGCCGTAATATACTATTTACATGGGGACGTGTCCCGTGGTCCTGGGACCAGGGAAGTCCCCGAGAAGTCCCCCCTACCACGTCACTCCCCTCCCCGCCTCTACCTCTTCCCCCCTCCACCACACAACGAGGATGAAGTCTCCTCCTCCGGCCAGCAGCTCCGCGCCGACCGAGTCACGTTGCCACGGCCAGTCTGCAGGCGAGAGCAGGTCCGTGTAGGTCCGTGCAGGTCCGTGCAGGTCCGTGCGTGTGTCCGCGAGTGTCCGGCGCTGAGGACCGCCCCTGCTGGCCGCGCGAGTGTTGATGGTCGACTCCGTGCACCGGGCGAGGCGCGCTGGCCGACCATGTGCTTGCAGAGGACTCTGCGTGAGCGTCCCGGCGCCGCGGGAATGACGGTCCGCCGACTGCGTCCGGCGTCGACGCTCGTCGTCGCGGCGCTGTGCTTCGCCGCGTCTGCGTCTGTGTCTGCGCAGAGAGCGCAGGCCGAGAAGCAAGGTGGGTCCCGGCCCGCGTGGGAGAAAATATCCGAGACTGAGACCTAGTTTTTATGAAGTAGTTACGGGCCCGTCCGCTAGATAGTAGTTTTCATAATCAGTGGCGTAGCCAGGATTTGTGTATGGGGGGTGTTCCGAAGCATGCCGCCCCCCCCCCAACCCCCCGGAATTAAAGCGGTGGGTCCGGGGGTCCTCCCCCGGGAAAATTTGGATTTTGAGGTGTAAAATATTGCTATTTTAGCAGTTTTCGGTCCTTAAATTTAAATATTGTAATGGTAAAAATTTTATTAATTTTAATATGACATTTGTTTGAGTGATGAATAAGAAATTAATTAAAGATTTGGTGCTCTAGGGGGGGGGGGGGGTTAACCCCTAACCTCCCCCCCTGGCTACGCCCCTGTTCATAATATATTGCTGACATAACTAGGCCAACGTTGTTTATTAGGAGAAGTAATGTATAAGCTATTGTCAGGCAAACAAACCAGTGAAAATACACTCTATTATTAAATTATTTTCACACCGAAGGAAATATGTTAATATAACCAAAAAAATAGTATTAATATGAGAACCTCTATTCCGATTTTTTTATTTGCTGATAGTTATGGGCCCGCCCAACAGATAGCGACACATGTAAGAGTCACACTTCTTGGTAAATATTTACAATCGCGGTAGATGCCAAAAAAAAATGCTAAAAATCCGAAAATACTTTTATTCTATGCTCTTTCACTTCCTCTTTTCAAATCAACCGGCGGAGATAAGAAATTCCAAATACTTTAGGAGATATGGAATTTTTAAATTTTGAACATGTAGAGTAGCGGTATTTGCGAAAAATAATTATAAAAATCTGAAATTACTTTTATTATATGCTCTTTCACTTCCTCTTTACATTAAAACCGGCGGAGATAAGAAATTCCAAATACTTTAGGATATATCGAATTTTTAGATTTTCATCACAATACCTGTGAATTCAGGCGGCCACCATTGTTTCTTGTTTACGAGACGAGTATGATTTTTTTCCGCGTAGGTGAACCGACCATTGTTGCTTGTTTACGTTTATGATTTTTTATTTTCGCGACGTAGGTAGAACGACTACATCATTTTCTACTAATGGCAAAGGAATGTACCCGCCTCTAACGTATCTGAGTTTTTAACGTTTCAAATTTTAATGTTTTATTTGTTGCGCAAGTAATAAGTAAAAAAATTACGTGAGTTCCTACCGTTCATCCTTTGTCCCGGTTTGTTAGGTCAGGTCAGCTACATTATAAATACTTTAAAACTAAACAACCATTAAAATTAATTTATATTATTTTTAATGTCTGCTTAGTTTGAAAGTATTAATAATGTAACTGACCTGACCTAATCGACCATTTTAATTAATTAGGCATTCACGAACGGTAAATCAAGACGCACATAAAGTTCTGCCATTCCCGATTACACCCGAACCATTTACCTTCGTCCAACCTCGGTTTTATTTATTAATATTTATATTTCTCTGTTTATTTTAATGTAGCTATACTAACCTAACTAACCGTCCATAGTGTTTTAAAGTGTTTTAATGTAGCTAACCTAACATAACATAACTATAATAAAGTATTTTCAGATTTTAATAGATACTCCTAAACAAGCAACAATGTAGTCGTTCACCTACGTCGCGGAAAAAAAAAATCATACTCGTCTCGTAAACAAGAAACAATGATGGCCGCCTGAATTCACAGGTATTGTGATGAAAATTTAAAAAGTCGATATCTCCTAAAGTATTTGGAATTTCTTACCTCCGCCGGTTGATTTGAAAAGAGGAAGTGAAAGAGCACAGAATAAAAGTATTTTCAGATTTTTAGCATTTTTTTTGGCATCTACCGCGACTCTACATATGATGAAATTAAAAAATTCGATATCTCCTAAAGTATTTGGAATTTCTTACCTCCGCCGGTTGTTTTGAAAAGAGGAAGTGAAAGGGCACAGAATAAAACTATTTTCAGATTTTTAGCATTTTGTTTGGCATCTACCGCGATTGTAAATATTTACCACCATCGTGTTAAGCTCCCATCTGTAGAGCAGATTGTTTCCCCACGTGGTTTGTTGCGTGCTGAATCTCTGCACCAGGAACCTGGGTTCTAATGCCCGAAAATGTTTGTTTTTGGTGTTGCTGATCTTCGTTAGTTATCCCGCATACTCAGTTGTTTTTTTTTTTTTAGTTCTAACCCCCAACCCTCGTTTTTAACTGCATAAATGCATCTCTCCTCAGGGACAACTAGAGGTAGGCAGATGGGGCTTGTGCCTTGGGCGCCACTTTTTTCTGTGTGTAAGAGGGGCGGGGGGGGGGGGGGGGGGGGGGGGGGGTGGTTAGTGAGGAATTGCTAAACTGGCAGTTATTTTTGCTATTGACTTTTACTTGAATATCGTAGTGTTAGAACACAAAAAAAAATTGGGGAGGACAAATGAACTGAATTATTTTTATTAAAAGATGCATACATGTATATAGTCAAATATTTAAAACTATCAAACTTGCGATGTATTAAAAATTAAATTACTGGAAATAAATCTACTTGTTTACCATGAATAAAACATATTTGAAATAGTGGTATTAATTAATATGTGGTGGAGATATGGGGTGTTGTCGGGGAAATAATTTGGTTTGGTTTGGTTTGAAGAGAAAAAAAGTTGTTTCTCCTGGTGGAAATTAATCTAATTATGTCCCTGCACTCTGCTGCCCAGAACAATCTAGGTGGGCTCACCCATTTACCTGCAACGTTTTGCCCCTTCTTTCAATTTCACATTATACCGGCAGGATAACGGTGGTGTGGATTTATTTAATAAATAAAACTTTTGGAATTTAAAAAAATAAAGTGTGCTACAGTGGAACATTATGAAACAGCAGCAACAACCTGAAACACGTTTTGTAATTTTCATTGATATTTTATTTATTTATTTTTAAAGCCATTTAATATGCTCCACAATTACCCACTTAAAGAGGCTAGAATTTTCCTCTTGGTTTTGTTTATTTCTCTTATTGCTGCTAATTCCGAGGATAAAAACGAATACTGTAACGTAAGATTTTTATTGCACGTGTTGGCAAAACTTGTGGAAAAGAAATGCTACCAAACGGGTTTGCGTGCATGTTTATTTCGTTATAATGTTGTATTTGTCTAAAAGAATTAAGAGGTAAAAGCTCCCATAATTAACATTTAAAAGAAAGGTTCTCTATGGTGTGCATATTTATCTTTGTGTGTGCGTTGTCTTCTCGCAAAGCATGTCGGGAAGCAAATAACACTTATCCTTCGACGCGGCTGCATTTCTTCAGTGACCCTGAAAGCTTGCGATCCTTAACTAACAAATGAATAATCAAGCAAATATTTGCAAGATATTTACAAATCCTAAAAATTAAGGAAACACTTGCATCCGCTCTTGCACCTGAACGATACAGGTTCGATACTTGGCGGAGTCTTAAAAGTTTTCACTAGTGAGAAACATGGTCGTTGTGAGACGTTAAATAACACACGGTAAATTGTAGATACATAAAGAAGAAAATCATTATTTATTTGGCTAATTCGACTTTGGGTAACCCGTTATATATTTTAATAACTACCACCAGCTTCAGATATCATTATTTTAATATTCAGAAAATCTTGCATAGTCTTGGACCACAGTTCATTTGTACGACGTACAGCAACTCTTAACGAATAGGTACTGTTCATCCTAGAAAATGACGTTGAAGACACAATAAGATGAAAATGTAAATTCTCCTGGATCTTGGCTGGGATTGGAAGCGATATGTAGGAGGAGAATAACAGCTCCCATGTAGGTCACTAAACCACTCGCTCACAAACCCGATGCTCAGTTGAGTTTCGTCGTGAACTGCTCTCAAGCTGGAGTTCCAGTGCCCGACACGACATGACACGTACGACACGACACGACACGACACGACACGACACGACACGACACGGTCAGTAGCCAATGAGATAAAACATCGCTGGGACGTCAAGCCCGCAAGAAGTAGATTCAATTTCTAATTTCGTCGTGTCGGGCCGCACGACGGAAAGCAAAACGGAAACATTACAAAACCAAGATATATTTACTTACTTGGTAAATCTTTATGCTGAAAAACAAAATTTCGTGTTACGTGTGGGTGCATTTTCATATTTGCAGTGCGCCTTAACTGTTCATGTAAAAATGCATACCATCTTGTTTATGGTCAAAATTATTTTACATTCAGTAATATTTAATTTTTATTCTTCGCATAACTAACAGTAGAAAAAAAATTATGTCCCTTATTAGCATATCTCTTTCTTGAATCTAAAATAAACTTAATATAACTTCGAGCCAGAGACGACTAAATGTTGTTTTTATGCACATCAACTTTAAACAAGAATTCAAATCCTACAATGTTTTAGCTCATTCTATACTGCGTTTTATGGACGCATTTGGCACGGGAAAATTTGACGACAGCCACATTCGAGTTTGTCGTTTTAATATTGTCGTGCAATATGATATACGCTACTAATTCAAGTTTTGCTGGAACGATGTACGACGCCTAATTGGATTTGTGATGTGTTCGTCATGTCATCATGATTCCAGCTTTAGAATCAATGCACGGCATTTAAACAGCAAGCTTTATGTACCACAGGATCAGTTTGTTCAGGATCATGCCATCAGGATCAAAGGGATAAACTTGGATACGAGATATGGAATAATTATCATACCGTGTTGCGTATAGAATAATTACCATACCGTGTCGCGTCTGATTGTTCGTAGTTCTTTCTCTGCGATACTCAAGAGTTATACAATATGTCCACAAAAGAATGGCCCAGTTATAACATTTAATAGTATAAACTGTAAGCGTTGTAGTGTGTTGATTCAGGGTCTCAATTAAAGAGAAACTCGAACAGTTTTAGATAAGGCGCATGCGCGAATATTGCTATGCAGTTTTCTCGCTTGCAGCGCGAAAGAATGGCTGTTTCACCAATTAGAGAGTGGACCCGTAAACTCTTATTTGGCAGCAGGATGGAGCCTCTATCCATTGGAATCTCTTGTACGAGAGTGGTTGAACGACGAAGTCCCTGATCGTTGGATTGGTCGTAATGGTCGAGACGACAGAACTCATTTTTCGCTGGCCTCCACGTGCACTTAACTTAACGCCGTGAGATTTTTTTTCTCTGGAGCTTTATAAAATATTGTATCTACGTTCCGCCGCTACCTAATCATTTGCCAGAGTTGAGACACTAGAATTGAAGAGGCTATTCCTTCCACTACTCCGGACTTGTTAACAAAGTGTAGAAAGAATTTGACTTTAGGTTGTGTGTATGCCGTAGAACTAAAAGGTGCACGTATTGAACATTTGTAGTTTAAACTAGTTTAGTTAACGTTTGATTTTATGTATGATTTGTTGTAAATAGTCAAAATAAAACTTTTATGGTATACCATTTAAACTTGGGACATAGTTTTATGGACATTCTGTATTACAAACCTGCTAATGTCGACAGAATAACAACATATTACTGCTAATGGCTGTATACGTTTGGGGAATGCAATTAAGTGCGACTGTTTTCCTCCTCTGCATTACAATCTTTTCGTTTCCTCTATTTAGTTGAGCCACGTCATTCCATTAAGGAATATTGACATGAAAGTCTGTTGCGTCCACGGCTGAAATGTGAATGTGCATTTACAAGTATAATACGTAGCCGGTACTATGATGTTAACGACGTTATTTTGTACTGATTGCAGTGTTGAAATTCTTATTACAGACGTAACTATAGTGTATTGTCAACGGCGAGAGTAGGTAATTTCTCTATCACTTTGCATGTAAGTTTGTACAAACAGGAAAAGCAAAGATTTCCTTATATTAAATCCATCTTGGATTCTGATTTGGCCATTATTTAAGATAATGTGTATTAATCTAATTTGCTTTCTCTATGACAGTCCGAATAAATTCTGGGATTTCTTCAGCTCAGTTTATTGCATCCATTGAATCTTTTTTTGTGTGTACATGTTTGCACAAAGATATTAGACATATCAGTTTACATAATATTACAACAATACAATTACATAAAATGAAATGCGTATGCAAATATTTTTTTAGCTTCTATTATCTGAAACCACCGCTGGCTCTATCGAATGATTAGCCGGTCAGAAATCGACATGGAAAAAAAAAGCCCCACAAACACATGTTTGTATTTTTTTATTAGAGCTCCAATATATATTGACAGAAAATAAAGAATGACCAAAAAAATCATTAATGCTTTTTCTTTAAAGAGATCTTGTTTCAAGAAGTATTTTTCTTGTTATCGAGACAAATAGCTTTCTTGCCGAGTAAGAAGTACAATTTCGTTAGGTTTAAAAGGTGTGTATGTAAATGGTTTTTATTCGTTGTATTGTGCTTAGGAAATAATAATGTGTCTATTATATTAACATTTTTAATAATTAAATTTTCCGTGCTTACACATTCTGCTAGCGTGCGAAAATGTCTTATCTGCTTTCCGAGACAGCTTAAATGTAGGCGTATGGCGGTATGTTGCAATTTTGTGCAAAAATCAAATTAAATTTCCAATTACTGACCCAAGTGGTTTCGACTTGATTGTAGAAAACTTAACTTCATAACTGACCTTGTCTGAGTTTTGTCTCACGTAACCGCAGAACTAAGGAAATTTTCCAGAATGGAACTAATAACATTAGCTTTTGAATCCCACTTCGGAAGCAAAAAAAATCATGTACTTGTGGTACAGCACCTGGCTTAATATGCCCAAATTCTCCCCGATACAAAAACAGCATTACAGGCAATAACGTAATTAAGGCATTTTAGTCTTTTTGAAGATAACGTCGAGAAGCCTAAGATGTCCATCAAGTTCTGTCCCTGCCCGAACAAGCCCGAAAATTCACCTTCGGCCAACCTCGGGATTTGTTTTATTTTTGCGCAGGAAAAATGAATTCAAATATTAAAAGTGGTCGGTTAGGTTAGCTACATTAAAACACTTTAAAACACTATGGACGGTTAGTTAGGTTAGTATAGCTACATTAAAATAAACAGAGAAATATAAATAACACAGATGGGAAGAAGTTAAATAGCAAACGTGTATACAAGTTATAGTTAAAATAATCTCTTCGTTAAAGTAATAAACATATTTGAATTAATGAGTGCAAATAAAAGTAAATTTATCAATTGAATTGTAGATTTTATTTCACTCCTTATTTGTATCCATACAAAATAATGATAATTAAAAAAAATGATTCAATTTTATTCATAAAAGTATGCAATCATTTCATCAATGTTTTGTTAGAACGTTGTCACGTTAACCTATCGTCTGTAAACCGACTTTACAGACAACCAAATTTTTTTTTGACAGCCTGCTTTGGGCTTATTTTCTGTGTGTTTGCTTATTTATATTTGATCTGTTATTGTGGTTTCTTTTGACATATAGTGTAATCGGCAGTGGTGTTTGTCCAAAACTACATTTTGAATTAGGTTTCCCGTTCGATAAATCAATGAATCAGCACTACGCTATATGTACTTATTTACGCGCGTTAGAAAAAAAAATAATTTTAAAGTGCGACTTCACCCATAGGAGGGGCAGGAAATGTTTATGAAACTCTTCATATTTGAAACACTCGTATTCATGCATTGTAATCATCATATGTTTTTTTCTTCTAATTATCATATAAAGAATGATCCGCGATGAATTAGAGACAGGAAAAAAATTATGATTACCAAACTAGATATCAAGTTCCTGTTTAGTATTTGGGATGTAGTAATTGCATATAATTATTATATAAATACCTACTTCTCTGCTGTAAATATTTATGCTAAGGTTTTTTTATATGTATTTCCCCTTCCCCCCAAAAAATCCTTTACGTTAAGTCAAATATATTAATAATGGTTGTATTTTATAAAAATATGTGAGCGTGGAAGAGCGTTGTAAGGATGGGACGCGCATTTTAACATGTGTGTAACCTAAGTATTGTCCTATATATGAATAAATAATCTGAATCAAGCGTTGAAAATATACTTATACTAGTGTCTGTCTTCAATGGAATCTTAAGAATGAATCACAATCAGTTTATGATAGCTAAAAATACGTTTAATACCCTATTAGAAATGTCCATGTATATATTGTCATTATTTTAAAGCCAATACCGTATCCAACTATTTGCAAAGTAAGCTGAAGTAGGTAAAAGTATGAGAAAGTGTAAACATTTACGAAAGTATTTGAAAGAACATGAAATCATGCGCTGTTGCTGCCATTAGTAACACTGCGCCATCGAGCTATCACTCGCTGGCAGTCTTTTTCTCCCCCCCCCCCCCCCCCCCCCAATCCCATCTTCCACGGCAGCTTTAGAAAGTAACGCAAACGTTATAAACGCGACGAGAACCTCCTTATAAGAAGTAGTATAAACCAAGTAAAGCAATAGGGACAGTATGGATAAACTGGTAGTAAATACGCGAGACACGTGATTGCAGAGAATGGACCTGGCGGCGTGGAGTGCGAAAATAGGTGGAGAGCGATGCACGCTTCGCCAATGCTGTTCGTGGCCAGAGTCGGCCCCAAGGAAAAAAAAAAATATTTCGTACCAATTTAGGCGAGAAAAAAATACTAGATTTAAAAAAAAAAGTACTAAATTATAAGTTGTTATGGTTTTAACAATTTAGGAAGTTATTACGACATTGCAATGCTCTTAACTTAAATATCACACCACACACACACACATACATTCCATAGTTTTTAAAAATAATTACGCTTAATAATAAAACATATTGGAGTTACAGTAATATTATTATATTAAAGAAAAAAGTACTAGATCTAGTACGAAAGTACTAACTGTGGACACCTTGGCCCCGTATTGTCGTATCACGGTATTTGGCGTGACTTCGATGACTTCGGCAAACGAAGTGCTGGATTGGGCGGGGGGGGTGAGAAGGGGGGGGGGGGTGTCTAAACCCCGCGGGGAAACCCCGCTTCAACGCCGCGCCTGTTGGGTTCGCCCCTGTCCCGGAAGGCGCGGGGAATATCCGCCTAGTCCCGCGACCCTCCTGTCACCAGGAAGAAGGAGGGAGGGGGCGCATCCTAGCACGTGGGACTGCTCGCTCTCGTCGTGTTTGTTTTACTCGCAGAAGAAACTCTCGTTCCACCGTTGCGCGTTTCACCTGCCGGAAACAGGCATGGCGGACGCTCGTTTTACTCTCGCAGGTCGATGAGGTCATGCCCTTGATGACACTCCTCTCGAGGAAGAATTGTCGAGGGAAGCCTTTTTTTCACAGACGAGAGAGCCAAACTCCCGATCGTGCCTCTTCGGTTTTATTTTTTTGTTCATTGTAACTCATGATAACTAATGGTCAATTTTGTTAGGTTAGCTACATTATTAATACTCTAAAACATTGTGAACGGTTGATTTGGATGGATAGCTACATTAAAGTTACTGTGAAATCATGTAAACGGTTTCCTAGCCCTGGATAGCTACATATTAAAAAGTTATTTGCTAAGCAATTTTACAGTATTTTTAATGTAGCTATACTTACCTAATATAACCAACCATCCACAATGTTTTAAAGTATTTATAATGTAGATAACCTATCCTAATCGACCGCAAAATTTAATGTCACACCGGTTTATACAATGAGAGAAAAAAAGCGAGCATGAACTTCGGGTAACTTCGGGTGTGGCTCTCTCGTCTGTGAAATGTAGGCTTCCCTATTGTCGAGGGCAAGTCTTCTTTTGTTTCGGCGCGATCATCTAAGTCTTTATTTCTGTGTATTATGATTATTTTGGACAATGACGACTTATTTATTGCGTTACATATAACAATGATCGTTGCAGTCGCCATCATCAGGGAGCAGTTACCTACCAGTCGAGTAGGTAACTGCTCCCTGTTGATGGCGACTGCAATGTCGACCGAAACGTCGGCGAATTATTCTCCAAGGACACGGTTACAACCCAGAAGCCAAGCTACTTCAGGCAATGGCCATGAAAGCCTGCGAACATTATTATAAATGGTCGTATATGATGGTATTTTTAATTAAGTTATTTTTGTTGGCATGCACTTCGTTCATCATTGCAGGTTATTTGAGGATGATTGACGATCTTACGATTAAAAACGGTACAATATTTGTGGCACGATATTAGGCATTGCCTAAGCAGTTTTCATCTTCAGACGTATCATAATTCACAAATGTGCATTTTTCAAGACGTCTGATTTTGTGCCAGGTTTAAAAATGAAATTAAATAAATTTAAAGACGTTCTCCTCGCCTATGTGAGATATACCAACTCTTTTTGACCTGGGTCATTTGTTCCTAACTCTTACAACGCCTAGGCAGCAATAGACAGTGATTAGTGAATAAATACAAAACATATATATATATATTATAACTAGCCGTCAAATATTGGCATGATCATCCTTTACTTTTAAAGCAATGAAAAACCATGAGCAATAAAAAACATTAAGAAATCAATACCAAGAGTACCCCTGACGCACATTCAAAAAGGTGAGATAGGCAATTTACATGTGTGCCTATTTTAAAAAAAAAAAGACAAGAAAAAAAAACACGTAAAATGCGCAGAAGCTTACATTATGAAGGCAAGCAAACAAATACGTAAGTGAGATGCTAGAAATTACTAAATAAAACTTCACAAAATACAGGTAACATTTCGACACCTCAACGCATAAAAACGTGTTCATGATGCTGAATACACGAAAATTTTATCAAATTCAAAAATATCACTAAATGAAAGATGAATACACGACATGTGGTGGGGGGGGGGGGGGGGGGGGGCGCTTATCCCATTCTCTGCCCGGGGAGAGATGGGAACAAACCCGAGGACGGGAGACCTAAGAAGCACATAAAGTTCTGCCATTCCCGATTACACCCGAACAATTCACCTTCGGCCAACTTCGGGATTTGTTTTATTTTTGCGCAGGAAAAATGAATTCAAATATTAAAAGTGGTCGGTTAGGTTAGCTACATTAAAACACTTTAAAACACTATGGACGGTTAGTTAGGTTAATATAGCTGCATTAAAATAAACAGAGAAATATAAATTTATTAAATAAACCCGAGGTTGGCCGAAGGCGAATATTCGGGCGTGTTCGGGCAGGGACAGAACTTGATGTACATCTTAGGCTTACCGCCGAGGACAGTCGGAGGGTGTTCTTTGCGTCGTGTCCCGTGTACGTCCGCTTCCAGCGAGAACAACAACCCACCCACGCTGACCACTGCAAGGCTCGGCTCGTCAAGCGACTTGGTTGTTCAGGTTTCCAGCTTTTCGCTCATTTCTGACTCTTGCAGAGACATATTTCCGAAATGGTACTACACAAGTAAATTTGTATAAATAACCCAGCTGTGGTGGAAAAAAAGAATTCCAACGGGTGACTGCGACACAGATAAATTAAATGTTTCATCTGTAGTGTGTTTAAAAAATCTTTATTTTTTTTATAAAGAGTTTTTGCGTTTAGTAAACAAATCATACATGCACTAAAAAAGTTTAATGTCCACGTGATCATCCGACGTCATGGATGATGATGGGCGATGGTCAGAACACATGGGCCAAATTGAACTTTTTGTACCAATCTTTGTCCTTTTTGATAGCATAGAAGGACACTCGTTATTTGTTCGCGTTTCAAAGAGGGAAACTGAATATAATGGACTACGTGGTAGGAAACTGGAACAGAGAAGACAAGGATGAAATATTGATTAGTAATGTCCGTACGCGACCGGCGCCTCTCGAAGGCCGAACACACGAATTTTAATTTTGGCATTGTGATTAGAACTCATTTATTAGTATTTACTTTTGCCTTACCGAATATTATCGAACTCTTATAACTTTCACGAGTTAGATTAATTCTCAAAAATAAGCTGCATACTCATTTACAATGCATGAAAAACAAAAACAGTCGAAAAAAAACTATTTTGCCGCTCTATATTTACTGCCCTCTATTGACCAATTAAAAAAAAAACAGTGGATTAGGACATCAGACATCACTGTGGTGGACAGGTTCAATTTTCCGTGCTACAATGCGACATTCACAAACGAATAAGGACCCGCCCGAAGGCTCGAACTGTTGAAGACGGGCCTTAATGCTGTGTTTTCGTCGTTCTATAATGTCGCGTCTGCCACCGTGTCTAGAGAAAGTTTCTAAATACGTGGCGTTATCTGCTCATCTTGCCCCTTGCCTGTCAGCATGCTTGTATTGCTTAAGGCCCTTCCACACTGTCGAAACACTCACTTCCAACACCTCTCAATAAAGTTGGTAAAATATTGTCAGAGGGTTATGACGGCTCCGAAAACCTGAAAAGCGCATCCATGTTAGTTTAACAGGTTGGATGACTTGAGTTTACATCAAATATCTTCTCTGTAGGATGCGTTCCCAAATGTGTTGGATGTTTGCCTGACAAAATCGGCCAAAAGCAATGGTGCCCAGTGAAAACGGATAAGGCGGGCGTTTCCGTCGCAGTGAAACTTTAAAATGGCAGGACACACGGAGATTTTAAAAAGGCTGTAAATGTGCAATAATGTTAATAATACGAATGTCGTCGTAAAACTTCATAACATTATTTTTATAATGCTACGAGTTTGAATTATATTTTAATTTGCAATTGTTTCTGAAGTTTAAGAAATGTATACTAATAAATTACAATTATTCATCCAGCACTTCTATTCATCATTTGATTGTAGCTATGATAGTAAACCTTTTGAGTTAACTTGCGTTAGAATTACAATAGCCCGTCGCAGTCATCCGTCCGCTGGTCACGTGACTTCAGCCAATCGGAGGGCCCGAAAAAATATCATCCGTCAGCCCTAAAAAATTAATTAATTAATAAAAAAATTGGTTGCCTGTAAAGTCGGTTTACGGACGATAGTTTAACGTGACAACGTCATAACAAAACATTGATGAAATGATTGCATACTTTTATGAATAAAATTGAATCATTTTTATTTCAATAATAAAAGAATAAATACTTGAAATTATACTAGTACATCAGATTTTTAAAATGCAAGAATAATTAACCTTTATTGCCGTAATTGTTGTTGTAATAAGCAATGAAAATAACATTAACTTTTCACTTGACTTTATAAACAGTCGACGAAACAGTTCACGTGTAGATGACTTGTAATTAATTTTAAACACTGGCGTTTAGCTATAAAGTTTAAATATAATTATGAACAAGTTTTCATATAAATAAACTGTAATGAAATATATATCATTAATTATATGAATCACCATAATTTTTTTTGTCAATTGTAACATAACCTATTATTACTGCACTCGCCGAAAGCGTAACGGAACAATGAGCGTAACGGGACACAGCGTAACGGAACAATGTGCGTAACGGGACACTTTTTCGTGCGTGCAGCCGGCGTCAAAAAGTCAACAAGTTGATCAGTGATTAATATAGATATAAAATCATGACCTGAAATGGGAGGCAATGCCTCGGGAAGTTGCCAAGCCGTGCTAGGCGCTGCGGGGACGGAATTCGTTCCTTGTCCCACTACACACGTCGTCGGCGCACGCGCACACACACATTTCCTTGACGACTTTCACCGCTGGCACCGCCTCGGCGACCTGGGGTTTGGTCTTGTCTTTCTGCATATCTCGCCTGACCAGCGGCGCTGAACAGGTTTCCCGGCCGCGCGACGCAGATCTCCCGCCGCGACGCGACGTTATCATTCCCCTCGCACGCCGGGTTATTTTCCACTCTCGGCCTTAGCGAGCCATTGCCCCGTGGCTTGGGTTGTTCGTCACGTTGAGAGACTGCGTGATTCACGCAGTCTTTCCACCTTCGTGTGACTTGGGCTTTCTGTGTTATCCGTCCCTGCTGTACCTGCAAACATCTTGCTACAATGATGACAGGAACCTGAAAATCACAACCTGTCGCATTTTTTTGTTATTTTTTTGACGTGATAACGTCTTATAAATCGCTGAACGCCGGCTGCACGCACGAAAAATTGTCACGTTCCGCCTGAGCCGAGCGTGCAAGAACCGGCCAACCACCGTGCGAGAAAATCTTCTAAAATATCAAACAGGATAAGGCGGTTTTTTTTTAACTAATTGTTCGTGATTATATCTAAACAAATTATATTTAATTAAATTTGCAATATCTGTTAAATAATATTTGAAAATTAAAAAGTATGCAATTTTAAATCAATGTTTTCTTATAGCGTTATCACGTAAAAGTATCGTCCGTAAACCGACTTTACAGACAACCCCCTTTTTTTTATTACCTATATTCGAAGCGTCGAGGATTTTAATTTTAAATTCCAATTATAGCATTTGTGCTTTAATTGGTAGAAAGTATTTTGTTTTTAGTTAAAAAATTCGCAATTCTGAATTACAAATTAAAATGTAGATAATTTCAACGTAATTATTTGTCATTATTTTACAGTATTTGTAATGTAGCTAACATAACCAAACATCCACACGATTTTCACAGTTTGTTGTTATTATAGCTGACCGTATAATAAGTGCTGCCGAAGTTGCACAAGCGAACGTCGAACTTCGGTAAACTCCGGAACTATTCGGACTCTCACGAAAGTAAATAGTTGAGCGTGCCGTTTGTCGTGAAACGCGCCAATGATAGCGGTAATTGACTGCATTAGAATTTTAAATTTGTTTTAATAATAACTTAATAAAAACTATATTTCTGATTGTAAGATAATGTTCCTTTGGGCGAGTTCACAAGCTAGGCAATCGTTGTTAACTACGTAATGTACATAAACCGTTTAACAGGAATACGACGCGATCATCAACACACAATCTTAATCAAATGCTTCCTAGTGGAACTAACGTCTACCAACTATTTCTGTGGACCAAGTATCAATGCGCACAGCAGCCATTCGTCGAGTGTTTGTTAGAAAGATGAACGCTCCAGACTAAACAACTGTTTATTGAGGCCGGGTGCATGAAATACTCAAGGAACGCAATACGCAAACAACGCAAGAAAATCACGGTCTTTATAAAGCACGAAAGTAGCAGGATGTCACCAATCGTACAACTGAAATTGTAAAATTCTAGAAAACAAATTTATTCCTTGGCTTTTTGATACTTAATGTTTATCATGAAAAATAAAATGTCAATATTTTTATTTGAAATTATTATTTTCTTTTTTTTTCCACGGTGCGAAAGTTTAATTAGTGGAAGCGTGACGTAAATAATATAAACGATAACGTTGCCTGAAATGCACATAACGTCTGCTTCTTTAAGAGATTTCGAAACCCTTCAATTCAGATATAAAATGCGGAACGCAAGCGAAAACGCAAGAAGGTGAAAGTTGGTCTGTGCTTGCGTTGCAATTTTGCGTCTTGCATATTTTATGAACAGGTATTTGAAAACGTTGCCTTGAACTTTTTGCGTCATGCGTAGTTTATAAAGCCGGCGTGAACACAGCCATGGCAAGCGAGTTGCGAGTAAAATTGAACTTGAACAAATTGAACTTAACTAGCTGAAACCAAATCGAGGGGTGAGTTAGCGAGCCTTTTTTTTTTCGCAACGAGTGTATTTGTAGCCGAGTAGCTAGTGAACTAGCTGATCGTAATTAAATGCTAAAAATGAGTGATATACTTTAGACGAGCAATGTAAATAAACACATACTGCGCTAAAAAAAGCACCGCCAAGCACAAAACAATACGGGTTTGACTAGTTACAGGATTGAACTTAAATTCCCGCCTCTATTCTCGATTACGTCAATTCAGCTCACCACTGCATACCACGGCCGATCGAGAAATCGGTTGTAGCGTTAAAAAATTTAGATTGCCTCGTAGTCACACTTGAGTTTTGGCAGAAAGTTCGGGGAACAAAACGACTAAACCCAATTAATTTTCTTTTTACATGACTTATTGTTATTTAGGGGGGGGGGGGGGGCAATTGTGGAGGCCGGTGAGGAAGTCATTTGAAAGTACAGCTAGGCCCTTCTCACAGAAATCATGAAAGCCAAAATTTCAAATGAAGTTTTCTAAAACACGTATATTAAAAAAAAAAAAACTTTTATTCATTATTCGTACGGCAATCGATTGTCACGTCAAGGAGATATGTACATGAATTGAATATTTTTATTTTTGATGGTATATATTTCCTAGTATTTTACAGTAGCAGTTAACCTAAAGTAACTCGCGTCCAGTGCCTCCCCACATACAACTGCTTTCGTATTTCTGTTCGCTGGGCGCGGCGTACCATTGGGTGGGCGTGGAAGTTTGTGAGACGGTGGCCTTGGCGCAGTTGTTAGGTGGTTCCGCGGCACGTACGCACGAGCGAAACTGCCTCGTGTAAACCGAGCTTCAGCAGCGCTAT